>NC_141732.1:75351637-75609599 GCF_971803275.1 Cyanistes caeruleus
CTAAAAAAACCTACTTCTCTGTTATAACACACTGCTAACTTTCTAGCAAAACCTCATAAATTCTAGATTTAGTCTTCCCTTCCCTTCCCTTCCCTTCCCTTCCCTTCCCTTCCCTTCCCTTCCCTTCCCTTCCCTTCCCGCGCCTTCCCTTCCCGCGCCTTCCCTTCCCTTCCCTTCCCTTCCCTTCCCTTCCCTTCCCTTCCCTTCCCTTCCCTTCCCTTCCCTTCCCTTCCCTTCCCTTCCCTTCCCTTCCCTTCCCTTCCCTTCCTTCCCTTCCCTTCCCTTCCCTTCCCTTCCCTTCCCTTCCCTTCCCTTCCCGCACCTTCCCTTCCCTTCCCTTCCCTTCCCGCACCTTCCCTTCCCTTCCCGCACCTTCCCTTCCCTTCCCTTCCCGCACCTTCCCTTCCCGCACCTTCCCTTCCCTTCCCGCACCTTCCCTTCCCTTCCCTTCCCTTCCCTTCCCTTCCCTTCCCTTCCCTTCCCTTCCCTTCCCTTCCCTTCCCTTCCCTTCCCTTCCCTTCCCTTCCCTTCCCTTCCCTTCCCTTCCCTTCCCTTCCCTTCCCTTCCCTTCCCTTCCCTTCCCTTCCCTTCCCTTCCCTTCCCAAACCTTCCCAAACCTTCCCAAACCTTCCCAAACCTTCCCTTCCCTTCCCAAACCTTCCCTTCCCTTCCCTTCCCTTCCCTTCCCTTCCCTTCCCTTCCCTTCCCTTCCCTTCCCTTCCCTTCCCTTCCCTTCCCTTCCCTTCCCTTCCCTTCCCTTCCCTTCCCTTCCCTTCCCTTCCCTTCCCTTCCCTTCCCTTCCCTTCCCGCCCCTTCCCTTCCCTTCCCGCCCCTTCCCTTCCCTTCCCTTCCCTTCCCTTCCCGCGCCTTCCCTTCCCTTCCCTTCCCTTCCCGCGCCTTCCCTTCCCTTCCCGCGCCTTCCCTTCCCTTCCCTTCCCGCGCCTTCCCTTCCCTTCCCTTCCCTTCCCTTCCCTTCCCTTCCCTTCCCTTCCCTTCCCTTCCCTTCCCTTCCCTTCCCTTCCCTTCCCTTCCCTTCCCTTCCCTTCCCTTCCCTTCCCTTCCCTTCCCTTCCCTTCCCTTCCCTTCCCTTCCCTTCCCGCGCCTTCCCTTCCCTTCCCTTCCCTTCCCTTCCCTTCCCTTCCCTTCCCTTCCCTTCCCTTCCCTTCCCTTCCCTTCCCTTCCCTTCCCTTCCCTTCCCTTCCCTTCCCTTCCCTTCCCTTCCCTTCCCTTCCCTTCCCTTCCCTTCCCTTCCCTTCCCTTCCCGCGCCTTCCCTTCCCGCGCCTTCCCTTCCCTTCCCGCGCCTTCCCTTCCCTTCCCTTCCCGCGCCTTCCCTTCCCTTCCCGCGCCTTCCCTTCCCTTCCCGCGCCTTCCCGCGCCTTCCCTTCCCTTCCCTTCCCTTCCCTTCCCTTCCCTTCCCTTCCCTTCCCGCGCCTTCCCTTCCCTTCCCGCGCCTTCCCGCACCTTCCCTTCCCTTCCCGCGCCTTCCCTTCCCTTCCCTTCCCGCGCCTTCCCTTCCCGCGCCTTCCCTTCCCGCGCCTTCCCTTCCCGCGCCTTCCCGCGCCTTCCCTTCCCTTCCTGCACCTTCCTGCACCTTCCTACACCTTCCTCCACCTTCCCTTCCTGCACCTTCCCTTCCCTTCCCTTCCTGCACCTTCCCTTTTATTGTGCTTCCCCAACTAATTTTCATTCATCATTTTCAGAGTTCTTTTTCATGTCATATGATTGTTATAATTCCTATTTCTGTTGGAGTTACTGAGATGGAAATTGTGGCTACAGAAGTGAATAAAGACAAACCCCAAACAACAGAAATAACAGAGATATCAGCAGTCTGAGCTGTATTAGGAAAAAAAAGATGACACACACACATCCTAAAAGCACTTATGTCAGTCCAGCTGTGAAGATGTCATTAAAAAAAGACAGAAATAGGGTTACTGTTATGCAACTAGACAGAAACCTCATCCTTCCACAATGCTGAAGGCAGTGTTTCCAATCACAGAGCATCAGCCTGTGCTGAATCCCATACCTACAACACAAAATCTTTGATCCCCACGACTTAACTCTGCTAAGAGGAAACAATAGCAGACTGTAGTCTTCAAAGTGGAGTTGTCAAAGTCATTAAAATGTGGTCCTGACCTGCACCTTACAGAGCCACTCAGTGTACAGAAATATTTCTAAGATCTTTGCAAACCTCCATAAAAAATTTATATTTCAAGGTTTATTAACAATGTACCCAGAAATCTCAAAGGTTTTAGTTGTATTAATCTATAAATGATCTGGGAGGCCAATTAAATGTAGTTATTGTAAAAATACTATAATGCGGAAAAGTCAGAATCCTGACATACTGATCTTACCTGTCTAAAATGTGAAATGGCACAGCTAAGATCCAAACAGAAGATAGAAATTCTTCTATGTGTTGTTTACAGAACTGTGTTGCAGAGCAATTAACTTATTCCATGAATACTTGGCAGTCCCTTTAATTAAGGGATTGAGGCAGGGAACCTTTATAGCAGCCTTGTTTTGGACTACAGGGACTGGACTTTAAAAACTTTCCATCACCAAGTCTAAGAATAGATTTGAGTTATCAAGATTAATCTCTTGTTTCAAGTTCAATTAAGAACAAGCATAAGCTTGTCTTTAGACTTATTTTTTTACCTAATTTTGTCACTGCCTGGACATATGCCTAGGCACAGACCAGATGTGAGCTATCACTCCAGGGGTGGTGGGGCACAAACCCACCTGGTGATCTGTCTGGAGTTCTGGTGAGCATGGACTAAGCCAAGACCCATCTTACATACATGTCTCCTGTTCTGCTTTTCTGCAGATATTTTACAGTGGAATTACTTATCTTTGCATATCTGCAAGGTAGATTAATAACGCAATTTAGCTTCATGGTTAGCAGAGAGAGAAAAGAGATTGACCCTTCTAGTTTTCTGTTGATCAAAACTATAGAAATATCTTAAAGATGAGTCTGTTGTATAAATGTTTATTTCCCTTCATTTCCTTTCATGGGAACAAAGCATAACTAATTCAAATGTCTATGCTTATATTGTTTATATTTAATTTGAAGCCACCTGACCTTTAAGCCACTTTGGATAGGGTTTGTCTTTCCCCTTTTTGCTCAAAAGTTTAGCTCCAGCCCTAGGAAGAAGAAGTTTGTTTACCTCCATTTCTTTTGGCAGCCAAGAAGTTTAGCTGCTCACTCTTAACTCTTTTTGTCTTTCAGGGTGGTTGTATTTCCTTTAGGGATGCATATAATGTCTGGAACTGAAATTCAGTTGAAGGTTTCTTTTCTTTATTTCTTTCCTCCAACCCTCCCTCCCAGCTTTACTTTTCTTGCCTCCCTTTCATGGACTAAGGTAAGCGTGAATTTATCCTTGTCATGCGTGACAACATTTCATTTTTTACTCTGTGGGTGGTAAGGATGGAAGTTGAAATGATGATGCAGCTTCTCTTCACCTCAGTCAGGAGCAGGCTGCCTGCAATCCACACATTCAACATTTCTTTCTTTATACTTATTTTCTGAGCAAGTGCTGTATTTGGGAAAAGAACCAGAGCAACAACAAAAAAGTAACGTATTTTTTCTCCTCCAGTGACTCTAAGCATTCTTCATGGAGATCTTTTTGTGCTGGACTATTCATACATGGTTAAAGTATATATAGATATCAGCTACAGTAGTAAACAGAATTTATTTACATATAGAGTGCATATAAAAAAAGAATTTACAGCAGGGGTAAGGACTGTTAAATGATATAAAGAAGAGAAATTGTATTTAAGGACCTGCAGCAAACTTTGTCTGGTTTAGATGGCTTTTATCAATTTCATAAACTGAAAGACAAAGCTATGATCAGGATGCTGGTGTTTTGAAGGCCTTTACTCTTTGACTAAAGCAGTGATTCTCTGGCAGCTTTGTTTCATGCCCACAATAGGAATGCTACTCTAAATTTGAAATCATTTGTAGGGCCAAAATACCTGTTCTACATTTTATAGATTCTATCCTGCTTTTAAAAATTATGATAAAAAGCAAATAACCATTGATTATTGAGGAGAAGGATCAGCAGTGTTTAAAATCCTGACTTTAACAATCTCAGAAGGTCTTACAAACCCCTGTAGACCTGTTATCTTCAGGACTGTATGCATCTTGGATAACCTTGGTCTGTAAATTAAGGATAATTACCTCCTGCTATTCAGACTTCTCATGTCTGCAGATGCCTGGAACCCGAGACTGACACAGGCAAAACTGTTGCAAGGCCAAATTAAAAGGCACATGGCAAACAACATGAGGAGGGAGGAGGCAGAGCAATGGAAGTTAAAAGTCATAAAATGCATCCTATGATGAATAAAGGAGTAAAAGTACAGGCTTGTAAGACATATGATTATTGAAGTTTTCTGTAGCCATTAAACATGTTGTAGTTAATCAGAATATTTTCCTCACTAAACTAAATACAGCATTTCCATGTTTCCCATGTACCATGAGTGTCGTGGTTTTAAACCAGTAACTAAAAAAATTACTTATTTTTTTGCTGTGAGATATGAATTAGAGCAAGAGCAAAACAGGCTTAAAACTTAAAAGGAATAAAGAAAGTTTATTGACAAACCACAAGAATAAGAACACCAGAATAAACTTCCAGAAAACCCTTTTTATCCCCTACTACCCACCATTCCTTTGTTCACATGACAACACAGAGACAAAAACTTTGGAACTTTGGTGTTTAAAACAGTCCCAATTCCTGCTAGAGTCTTTTCATCAGTCTTTGTAGAGAAACAGAAGTCTTCTTCTGCTATCTATGGAGTTTTTCACAAGAAAGCTATTTCTTGCTATAGCTTTCTATTTTTCTGATGCCAGCTGCCCAGAAATTTGTCATCAGAGTTTACTCCTCCCATTTCACATCACTCTGAGGTGTGTATGGGTCATGAGTCTAGGGATGTCATTTTAAGGATGAGTTATTCAAAGGCAAAAGTCTTCTTCATCTATCTTCATGAGCTCTACTGGAAAACAGTTTTCTCATTGCCCCTCAAGGCTTCAAATTCTCGCTTCACTCTGTTCCAGCACTTCACTGCAACACAATTACTCTACTTTTTACTCAAAAACTACTCTTTGAACACTGTATTCCTCCCTATATACTCTGTCATGAATTAAAGAAGTTTTTTCAAGACCTTATTGTCCATCTCCATAGCTTTAACAGAAAAATATTTCAGCTTATAAATCATCTCCTTATTCTCTACTTTTTCTGAAGCTTAATTCTTTTATTTACTGTTTCTGAAAGTTTATAAAGTCTCTTTACATGTTGACTACTCTCTTTTTCTTTCTCTGGATAAAAGGATTAATCTGCAAGTCTCATCTGGATAATGAAAAGGTTAAAATCTTGCCCATGCTTTGTAGATGGTTCTGAGATCTCTGCTGGAGCAGCGGCTGGAGCTGTCTGTGATGGAAGATTGTTCATGGCTGCTCTGGAGAGTGTGGTCACTGTCTCAGCCTGCCGCAGGTCAAGAGCTTTTTCCTTTCTTTACTCAGCAGTCTCTGGTGAATTCAGTCACAGCAGAAACTGCAGCTGAGCCAGGGACCGGCCTGGCCCGGCCAGAGCCCAGGGCAAGCCCCGCAGGCCCCGTCTCCCGGCCGGGAGCCGCTGGGCCCAGCCCAGCCCCTGCCCGGGCCGCATGGGCTGGGCAGGGAATGGGAGGCCTGGAGCTCTGTTACCTTTCACAGCCAGGAAACAAAGAGAACAAGAGAACTCTGGCTTTACATCTTAAGGTGGTGTTCACAAGTTGATCTCACTTTTCAATGGTCAAAACTGCTGTCAATTCTTAGAAATGACTGATAATTGGTCAGGAGGAAAGACTCCCATCAGCCACCAGCAGCTTCAACTTCTTTAGCTCCCAAAGCTATCTTAAAGGTAAAGCCACCCCATGACAATGAGGGAGACTGGACAGGCTGAATTTGGATGAGTTTGGAAGAATATGCACTTAAAATATAAACTTCGTGTGGAACACTTAGTGTACAGAAAAAAATTAGGAGTCAAATATTTTGAGGTAGGTCACTTTTCCTCTGATCCCCTCTATCCTCTTCTTTGACTCTCATATTTTTTAAAAGAAGTATTACACTCTGCAACTGAAAGGCAGGTCTGGGTCCTCTTTCACTGCTAACCCTCTGCATCAGGGTAGAGGGAACAAGTCGAGTTTTGAAAAAGGGCTGAAGCCTCAACATTATCAGACATTGCTTCTTTATTTTTGCTTTCCTCTTGATAGAGTCATTAAGGCTGGAAGAGACCTCTGAGATCAAGCACTCCCAAGCACTGCCAAGTCTACCACTAAGCCATGTCGCTAAGCACCACGTCTACATGTCTTTAAATGTTTACAAGGGTGGTGATTCTTCCACAGACCTGGACAGCCTCTTCCAATGCCTGACCATGCTTTCAGTGAAGAAATTTTTACTGACATCCAATCTAAACATCCCTGGCACAAACTGAAGCCATTTTCTCTCATCCTAACATTTGTTACTTGGGAGCAGATACCGATCCCCACCTGGCTCCAAACCCCTGTCAGGGAGTTGTAGAGAGCAAGGTCCCTCCTGATCCTCCTTTTGACAGGCTGCCCCACGCAGGTCCCTCAGCTGCTCCTCATCAGACTGGGACTCCAGCCCCTTCCCCAGATCCATTTCCTTCTCTGGACAAGCTCCAGCACCTCAGGGTCCTTCTTGTCATGTGAGGTCCAGGAAGTGTGGCCTCACCAGTGCCCCCAGCACAAGGGTGACAGTCACTGCCCTGGTCCTGCTGGCCACACTATTGCTGATACAAGTCAGCATATCATTGGCTTTCTTGACCACCTTGGCACCCCTGCTCTCATGTCCAGCCACTGCCAACCAACAAAGGCCTTTTTCTGCTGGGCAGCTTACCAGACACTGACACTGTCCCAAGCCTGAAATGCTGCCTGACATTCTCGTGACCCATCAGGGCAGGACCCAGCTCTTGGCCTTGTTGAACCTCACACAATTGACCTCAGCCCATGGATCCAGCCTGTGCAGATCCCTCTGCAGAGCCTCCCTGACCTCCAGAAGATCCACACTCCACCCAACTTGGTGTCTTCTGCAACTGCACTGAGGATTCACTCAACCTCCTTTTCTAGATCTTCAATAAAGATAAACTGTCCCCAGTACTGAGCCCTGGGGAACACCACTGGTGTCTGTCCACCAGCTGGATGTAATTCCATCCACCAACACTTTCTGGGCATGGCCATCCAGGCAGTTCATTACCCAGCATCCATGGCAGTAAAAGCTGAGTTGAATATGTATAAATAAAGGTGTGGGATTTAATGTGATATCCAGTTCAAGCTCCTGAACACTGGAAATGGTCAAAAGCAGTTTGTTTTTTTTTCTATGTTATTCCTCGTTCCTCTCAGCTCCATAAAACTTGGAGAGTTTTTCTGTGTCTGTGAGGGATTTCACTGGCAGCATGTAAGACATTTGCTGTACACTTAGCTGTGCACTTCTCAGACTGCCACTAATATTTAATTTATGCCTTCAATAGAGTGATGACATTGTGAAGCTAATAATAGATCTCTCATATAGAGAATTGTATGTCACATGTTAAAAGGAAATGTCCAAAGAAACTTAAGAAACTTAAGAAAATATCCTGTATAATAAAATCTTAGAAAAAAAACCAAACCAAAACTCAACCAAACCAATTAACCTAATTAACCTAAATTAACCTAAACACAGACCTACAAAACCTGCCTCAAAGCTTCAAAGACAATATTTCTGATAAATTGCTGCAAAAATTTCAATAGAATTTTCATATTGCATTTTGGTCAAGATTTTGAGGTTTCTCCCCTATTCTACTGCATAGCTCTCAAAGCCACTTTTTTTTTTTTTCATAGAATCATAAAATTATTTGGTTTGGAAGAGGTCCTAAGTATCATCCTATCCAAATACCTGACCATAGTAAGGGACATATTTTATAAGATTGGTTGATGTCATAAACTGACCTGAGAAAAAAAAGTATGTCTATATTAAACTCCCAGAGCGAAGTAACCTGAAATCTTAAATATGCTTTACATGTTGCTCTGTCAGTCTCACTAAGACCTTGGATAGGCAGTGATTCCAAGGAGTTCAGGATCTGACCCTGCGTCCTTGGGCTTATAGGACTCAGAATCTACAACAAACATGTGCATGGAACATATTACAAAAAATGCACAGTTGTGGTCAATATATAAAGCACAAGATGTTTTTGAAGTTAGAATTGTAGATGGGTTGATGGTAGTGAGCTTTGTTTGCTTGCTTTACAAAAATGTTTTTAATGTTTTATTATTTAAACATCAAATGTAAGAAAAATCCCTGAAAAAAATGAGGTTGTGAAAGGTGTAAGTCAAGCAGGTATAAGTAAAAAAAAAATATCCTCATTTTAAGATGACGTTATCGAATGGTTAATTAATACAAATTTTGGTGTTTTGTATGGCCAGTATTATTATTTTACAGTGTCTTTGTTTATTCAGTCATCATTACTTTCTACTTTAGCAACGTGGGAGCAGAGACAGGCATCAACCTTCTCTAAAAGTAAAGAAAGACAGACTTCTGTGCCTATAGAGACTGTATGGTATTATATATAATTATATGCATAATTTTACTGATGTCTTTACTGAAAAGGGCTGTTTTTCACCACCCCCCTCACTAGAAGGCACCTCTGAAACCTCATTGCTCTAGCATTTTACAATCTTCTTCATTTTCTTTTTAGCTTAAGTTTGTTCCTAGTCAACCCACTCTATTTACTCTTATGCCAACACTAGTGTTACATTAAATAGCTCATGTCTCTCCTTGGTGAGTTTTCCCTTCATTTATTTATAGACAACCATCATATCCTTCTAAGTCTTCATTTTTCTTGAGTAAACAAACCTTGTTTTCTCATATCCTCTCCGCTGACAGGCTTTCTGTCGTTTTGATCACCCTAATAGACCACTCTTGGGCCAACTTCAGTTCATTTTCCTTTATAAGTGCTCTCTTTTACATTCTCTAATTAATCTTGCAGCTCTTGAGATGCTTATTCACATCCTTATTTTTTCAATCCACCCCTACCTATTGTTGTTATTTTTCTCACACCCTTACCCCTATACCTGGGAGATAGATTCTTGACTTTTTTCAGACCATATAGCTTGAGAATATTCCAGAGTTGTTCTTCGTTTAAGATCCTGATCTCTTTAGTGCAGCTAGCTTCCCTTCATTTGTCAGAAACTATCCTGTAGAAACTGAAATAAACTTTATGGTTTATCTAGGTTCTGATTTAGCTTCAGTTGAATCAGTTTGCATTCAGATGATTCAAGTTTTATTTATTTTATCACCACCACATTTATAATAACCTGATTTCATTTAAATTAAATATCTTTACGATTTTTCCAGAGAGATAAGAAAGGGAAAACCTCAGGACAGTCTGTAAATGCTGTCTCCAAGAAGAACAAAGGTGAATTGCATTATCCTGATGACATGACAACAGAAATCATCAGGAGAGAGCATTTATCAAACAGAATTTTATATGGTGAACCCAATCACCACAGCCAGTTTTCCCCAGGTGTTGTAGTTGATAGCCTGAAATGTATCTTTTCCCATCTTTTATTTGTGATCCTCCCCCCACCCCCAGCCTCTCGTTTTCCTAATTGTTTACCTGGCGTCAAGTTACCATGGTTACTGAAGTTTCTCTCCTCAGCCCCACGGCGAGAGGCCGGATAGAGTAAAGAGAGGACCCCGCTGGCATTTCCAGCTGCTTGAAGTTTCTTTAGCCCAGGAAAGCACGGGGTTGAGAGAAGAGAACCCTTCTTTCCAACACGGAAGTTTGTAACTCTGTTTTTCCTGTCCCAGAATGCCTCTGAGCTATGGAAACTGAGAGGCCAGGCTTACCTTGCCTTCCCTTTCTTTCCCCCCTGGGTTGCCAGGAAACCAAGCCCCCCCTCTCTGCTCCTCTGCCCCTCTGTGGAGAATACTCCTACACCTTTGTGGGCATTTGAAGAAGTTGGTGTCTGTTATTTCTTATCTTGGTGTGTGTAACCTTGATTTGTAGAAAGTTTGTAAGATGTACTAACTGAGAAAAATAATTGGTTCTCTCTCTGATGTTCCCTCCCTCCGAGAAACCCTGTTAAAAGAGACCCCCCAGACCCCAAATCCTTGGTCTCTCGTCCCTTGGATTCCCCTTCACAGAAATAAACTGTGGAATGCAAACCAGAGAGAGAGTCCCCCCCTGATTTCTTTACTCGCTCTATAGACTTGAATTCTTGAAGAAAATCAGTGAATCTCACAAACATATGCTGGCTCAAAACTCGAGTGAAGAGAAACCTCATCACTGAGCTAGCTGGGTCACACTCGAGAAGATCGAGTCAGGTGGCGCCCAGAACGTGGGGCTGGCTTGTCCCTCAATAAAGGGGACAGAAGAACAACGGAAGGTGAGATTCTGACCACCGCTGGGACGACATCTACCCCAGAAGTGTCTCTTCGCTGTTCTAAGTGGAAGACGTGCTGGGGAGAAAAGCAAGAACCCCTGTGCACCGAGGGGCTGCTTTTGAGAGCGAGACAACGGCAGGAGCATTCAGAAGACTGAATTCCCCAAAGGGGGGAAGTGGTGAAGAGGGAGTGGGTGAGAGAAGAGTCCCATCCCAGGTGAAACTTCTGGATGCAGAGCAGTTTGGAGCCGTTGGTGAAATAGCTGCAACGGACAGGTGAGATCACAGAGATGGGTGCAAGACTGTCTGTAGCACAAAGGGGGATTTTTAATCAAGTGATTGGCATTTTGCAAATTGGAGAGAAACCGTTTTCTAAGAAAAAAGTGAAAAAATTAGTGAATTGGGTTTTTTTAAATTTTCCTCAAGTGTCTCCTGCAGATATAACTTCTGTTTCCTTTTGGAACAGAGTGGGGACAAAATTGATTGAATCTGTGAATGCTGGAGATAGTTCAGCAGAGAAAGTAATCCATTTGTTTGTTTTGATTAGACTAACCCTTATTGAAAAAGAAGAAAAAAGGTTATCCAATCCTAACCCTGATAACCCTGTTTCTTTACCTCAACCCTGTTACCCTAAGCTGGGGGAGTCCTCTCAGCACCCCTGTTCCAGTAGCTCTGGCCAAGCTGTTGGAAACCTTTCCCTAAAACCCATCCCAGCTCCCTCTCCTACCCCTCTTTACCCTCAATATTCCTCTCCTTTTATTCCTGGTGGTCTTTTGGGTACACAAAATGGAGGAGACCACATGGTGAGTCTCCCCCCAAGTGTTACACAAAGGGCCCAGGAACTTCAAAATGGTGGTGAGCACATGGTCGACCCCCAAGTTGCTTCTTCTTCCCACAATCCCTTTGTTTCCCCTCCCCCCTTCAACCCTTTCCTCCCCCAAGACCTCCCCCCTCCTGGTCCTCCAGACCCTCCCTCCTCTGCCTCCGCCCCACCCCTCAGGGGTGTCTCCCTCCCAAGGCACCCCACCCCTGACCCCTCCTACCCCCCCTGCAACCCCGCCTGCCCTCTCTCTGCTGCTGGCTCCCAGGTCACTCCCTCCAGCTCACACAGAGTGGGGAAGGGAGGGGGTGAAGGGACAAACCAGGAACAGAGGCCTGCCTTCTTTGCAGCACCTGTAACTTATGGGAGGGGAGGAACATTACCAGAATGGAATGTAATGTCATTTCGATTGAAAATGGAATTATGCAAAGCAGCAAAGGAGTTTGGAAAGGAAAGCCAATTTTTTAAAAGTCTTTTAAAGGCAACCCTCTCCTCCAACCAATTGGTCCCACATGATTTGAAGGATTTGTTTTCCTGCCTTCTATCCCCAGGAGAATATTTGCTCTGGGAAGGGGCTTGGAAAAGATTGTTGAAAACCCTTTTGGGAGAATTACTGAGCAGTGATTTTGAGGCTTTAGATGAAAGGGGTAAAATAATTACCATGAATCATTTATGTGGCGAAGGTGATTGGAGCGAACCTATTGACCAGGCCCAAAATTTGCCAAAAGGAGTTAGAGAGAAAATAAAGAAAGCTGCAGAGAAAGCATTTTTCAGTATTCCTCTTTCTGAATCTGTTGTTCCCTATGCTCAAGTTAAACAGCGTTCTGATGAAAGATTTGTAGATTTTGTGAATAGATTAAAGGTACAGATTGAAAGACAAGTGCAGAATACCACCCTGCACTCTGACTTGCTGTTGGAAATGGCTCGAGTGAATGCAAATGAAGCCTGCAAAGCACTGATTCGGGTGCTGCCGAAGGATCCACCACCGACCTTGACAACTTTAATCGAGATGTGTACGGATGTAATCAGCACTTCAATGCCAAGGACTGAGGATTCCCAGAGAACCCCAGGAAGGATTGCAGCCACAACTGTACCTACTCTGCCATCACCAGCCAAGCCGAAGGGACCGTTCACCTGTCATCGGTGTGGACAGCCAGGACATTTTGCAAAGTTCTGCCAAGTGCCATATCCTAACAAGCAAGGGCAGGGAAACCGGGAAAAGGGAGGGGGTCCTCAGAACCAAAAAAACTAGATACCCAGCGCGAGTCTATTCCGCGCAGAGACACAAGTGGAATAGAAGTCACAGGGGGAGGGAAAATTGAATGTGATAACACTCTTAAATGTCACATTTCTCACAGGTCTGACTTCTGCCACCGAAATAACACCAAGGGTTATGAAGTTTGGAAGCCAAAATTACCTCTCAAATTGTTTACTGTGAAAGATCATTTTTTTAGGTCTCGCCACTGGACGGTTGTTTCCGTTGACCCACTGAGGGAAAAACTGACCCCCGACCTGAATTGTAAGTTTCTTGTTATTGGGGACACAAAAAACACACCCCCAGAGATTGAAATTTCTCCTGTCACTCTTTCAGCTGACTTGGATGCACTCATCCTTTTAGCACGGTGCATCAACCCACCATTCTACCTGGCACAAGGGCAGGTAATTGCTCAAGCTATTCCCATTCCATCAGGGATCCCAGTAGATGATGCAGCACCTCAGATCTACTGGGCTCAAGCAGTGGGAGAAAACAAACCCATCATCTCATGCCATTTGAAGAAAGGTAGGGAAGGCATGGGAATGACAGGCATGATAGACACAGGAGCAGATGTGACTGTCATCCCTGAAAGGAGATGGCCACCACAATGGGAACTGCAACCGATGGTTAGCCACATCCAAGGTATAGGGGGAGCCCAATTGGCCAAGATATCAAAGGAACCCATTCAGATTAGAGGACCTGATGGGCAAATAGCATCTATTCGCCCCATTGTCACTGATTTCCAGGTTCCCCTGTGGGGAAGAGATGTCATGTCCCAATGGGGAGTCCGCATTGAAATTCCAAAAACACCTCAGGATTTTTGATTGCGGCCACTGAGAAGCGCCAGACCCAAAAACTAGAATGGACCACAGATTCCCCAATTTGGATACCCCAGTGGCCGCTGAGTAAAGAGAAATTAAAGGCGCTAAATGAGTTAGTGGATGAGCAATTGGCCCAAGGCAATATTGAACCTACTTTTAGCCCTTGGAACTCCCCAGTGTTTGTCATTAAAAAGCCAGGGAAAGACAAGTGGAGATTAGTTCATGATCTGAGAGAAATTAACAAAGTCATTGTAGACATGGGACCTCTTCAGCCAGGAATGCCGTCTCCTGCCATGCTTCCTCAAGATTGGGAATTGGCTGTGATTGACATCAAAGATTGCTTTTTCAAAATTCCTCTAGACCCTATAGATGCCCCCAGGTTTGCTTTTTCTGTGCCTTCCCTCAACAGAGAAGCCCCAATGAGAAGGTTTCATTGGAAATCCCTTCCCCAAGGGATGAAAAATTCACCTGTGATTTGCCAATGGTATGTTGCCACCTTGTTATCCCCTGTGCGAGCTGAGGTGGGGGAAGCCATTATCCTGCATTATATGGATGATGTGCTAGTGTGTGCCCCCCAGGAAAAATTGCTCCAGTCCACACTGGACCGGGTGATCGAAGTTTTAACAACTGCAGGACTCACCCTTCAGGAAGAAAAAGTACAAAAGATGCCTCCTTGGAAATACCTAGGTCTGGAAATCACAGCAAAAACAATTGTTCCTCAAAAATTGGCTTTTAACAGCAATCCCAAAACCTTAGCCGACTTGCACTCTCTGTGTGGAACACTGAATTGGGTTAGGCCTTGGCTAGGCATTGCCACTGATGACCTAGCCCCTCTTTTCAATTTATTGAAAGGGGGAGATGAGCTGAGTGCTCCAAGGACACTGACTCCAGAAGCCAGGGATGCTTTAGAGAAGGTAAGCAGTATGATGGAAAAGAGACAGGCACATAGATGCCATCCAGAGCTGCCTTTCAAATTTATTGTAATGGGGAAATTGCCACACCTTCAGGGGTTGATTTTTCAGTGGGACAAGGACCAGAAAGACCATTTGATAATAATTGAGTGGGTCTTTCTCAGTCACCATCGGTCCAAAAATATTACAAGGCCACAGGAATTGATGGCCCAGCTGGTTGGAAAGGCCAGGCTGAGAATGAGAGAACTTGCTGGCTGTGATTTTTCATGTATACATTTGCCCCTAAGCCTCTCTGAGGAAGAAACCTCCTCAGTGAAGATGACCAGGGAAATGTTTGAGCACCTCTTGAGGAATCAAGAGACCCTGCAAATTGCTCTGGAGAATTTTACTGGGCAGATTTCAGTTCATGCCCCTGCACACAAATTGTTTAATTCAAAATTTCATTTGGTACCAAAAGATAAGAGGAGTCAGAAGCCCCTTGAAGCTTTGACTGTTTTTACTGATGCTTCTGGAGCATCCCGAAGGTCAGTAATGACCTGGAAAGATCCTCAGACGCAGCAGTGGGAATCAGATGTTGATTATGTGGAAGGATCCCCTCAAATTGCTGAGTTAGCAGCAGTGGTTAGAGCATTTGAGAGATTTTCAGAACCATTCAATTTGGTCACTGATTCAGCCTATGTAGCAGGAGTGGTTTCCAGAGCAGAAAATGCAGTCCTCAAGGAGATCTCAAACAGAACTTTGTTTGAATTGCTTTCAAAATTGATTTATGCAGTGTCCCATCGAGAACATCCTTACTTTGTTATGCATACCCGGTCGCACATGGAATTACCTGGTTTCATAGCAGAAGGGAATGACAGAGCTGATTCCCTGGCTGCTGCCCCTGTTGGGCTGGCCAGACTCCCTGACCTGTTTCAACAGGCAAAATTAAGCCATGAAATGTTTCATCAGAATGTACCAGGCCTGATTCGACAGTTTAATCTGAAACGAGATCAAGCCAAAGCCATTGTGGCCACATGTCCCCACTGTCAGCACTCAGCTCTGCCATCCCTGGGTGCTGGAGTCAATCCAAGGGGACTTGAAAGCTGTGAAGTATGGCAAACTGATGTAACACACATTCCTGAATTTGGACAGGTAAAATATGTACATGTATCTATTGATACCTTCTCGGGAGCAATTTTTGCCTCAGCCCATGCAGGAGAAAAAGGTGTGCACGCCACAAAGCACCTATTGCAAGCTTTTTCTGTACTAGGAATCCCTAAAGAAATTAAAACAGATAATGGACCAGCATATATTTCCAAAGTGTTTAAGGAATTTTTGCAGGAATGGGGAGTGAGACACAAGACAGGAATCCCACACTCTCCAACAGGTCAAGCAATAGTAGAGAGAGCACACCAGTCACTCAAAAGAGTTTTGAAAAATCAGTGGAAAGACAAAGTAAAGTTAACACCACAGGAAAGATTATGCAAAGCCCTGTTCACTCTCAATTTTTTAAATTGTTCTATGGAAGATCAAAACCCCCCTGTGGTTAAGCATTTCTCCCCTCATGGCAAACACAAGCTCAAGGAACATCCACCAGTGCTGATGAGAGACCCTGATAGTGGAAAAATTGAAGGTCCCTACAAATTAGTGACATGGGGAAGAGGATACGCTTGTGTATCAACACCCCTGGGTTTGCGGTGGGTCCCACAGAGGTGGGTAAAACCGTACATTGAAAAACACCCCACAAGACCCCCCGATATTTCAGTGGCAGAAGTTCAAAGATCAAACAGGTATTTGGGTGGAGAAGGAAATCCAGATTCTCCATTCTACCCTGACTTTCCACTGTTGAATCTGTTTATTGATGAATTCAGCTAATGTTTGTTCCTTGTTAACTTGTAATTTAGGAAGAAACCATCCCCAGCATGACAGTTTTGTGAACATTTTCTCAGGATGGGGATTTTCGGGATGGCTGTCTTCTGTTTTCCGGACTGTTTTAGGGTTTTTTGCAATTGTTGTTGTTGTTTTGATTATGTTTTCTGTTTTGCAACGTTGGTGTGTTACCACTACCACCAAGTTAATTTCTCCTGCACCTCAGATAAATGCTGTGGAATTCCCAAATCCCAACATACCCCAAACCCCTTCCCCTTGGTTTGAAGAAGTAAAACCAAGTTCCCTTCCTTCTTTTGGAAAAAATTAGGGGGAGATGTTGTAGTTGATAGCCTGAAATGTATCTTTTCCCATCTTTTATTTGTGATCCTCCCCCCACCCCCAGCCTCTCGTTTTCCTAATTGTTTACCTGGCGTCAAGTTACCACGGTTACTGAAGTTTCTCTCCTCAGCCCCACGGCGAGAGGCCGGATAGAGTAAAGAGAGGACCCCGCTGGCATTTCCAGCTGCTTGAAGTTTCTTTAGCCCAGGAAAGCACGGGGTTGAGAGAAGAGAACCCTTCTTTCCAACACGGAAGTTTGTAACTCTGTTTTTCCTGTCCCAGAATGCCTCTGAGCTATGGAAACTGAGAGGCCAGGCTTACCTTGCCTTCCCTTTCTTTCCCCCCTGGGTTGCCAGGAAACCAAGCCCCCCCTCTCTGCTCCTCTGCCCCTCTGTGGAGAATACTCCTACACCTTTGTGGGCATTTGAAGAAGTTGGTGTCTGTTATTTCTTATCTTGGTGTGTGTAACCTTGATTTGTAGAAAGTTTGTAAGATGTACTAACTGAGAAAAATAATTGGTTCTCTCTCTGATGTTCCCTCCCTCCGAGAAACCCTGTTAAAAGAGACCCCCCAGACCCCAAATCCTTGGTCTCTCGTCCCTTGGATTCCCCTTCACAGAAATAAACTGTGGAATGCAAACCAGAGAGAGAGTCCCCCCCTGATTTCTTTACTCGCTCTATAGACTTGAATTCTTGAAGAAAATCAGTGAATCTCACAAACATATGCTGGCTCAAAACTCGAGTGAAGAGAAACCTCATCACTGAGCTAGCTGGGTCACACTCGAGAAGATCGAGTCACCCAGGGTGCCAGTAAATTATTTTTGTAACTTAAAAATTGTTACAAAATGCAAGTGGTGGCTAAAAAATCTAACTAGAAATTAATTTACTGTGTTGTTGATTGGCTAACAAAAAATGTGATTTTGATCCCTAGGTTTTGAAGTGTCCAGAGTTTGCTGCAAAACAGTGAATGGTAGAGGTCAATCTGCCTGGCAAAAAAAGGAGCTCAGCATTTGCCAGAGGTGTTTATAGCTTCCCAAATGAAACATTTCATGCGTAATACAAAAATTGAATGATTCCGTTCCCTGGTATCCTTTGTTCCACACTGCCACATTCCAAGGTGCAAACGTAAAATGACTCCAGGAACTTGTTGTATTTATGCTCCCAGATTCCACCCCATGCTTAGGCACTTAGGTGCAACATGCACAGACACAAGGAACTAAAATAGCAAGAAGTACATTGTCTAAATATTTATGGGCTTGAGTTTCAAAATGAAACATCTGGGGTTCTTTGGGGTTTTTTTTTTTGGTTTTTTTTTTTCTCTTTGACACTACTTTTCAAAAAGAAAAAGAACAAAAAAAAAAAAAAAACGAGAAGAAAAAGCTCAGATACTCCTCTGTTTAAATATAAATGCTGACTTTCTAAAGAAAGAGAAAAAGCAAGAAAGAAGAGTGAGGGGCATTGACACCCTCAGGGAAAATTTCATCTCAAGAGAACTGACCTTTCAGAGAAAGCAAATTAAATTATCTTTCTCATCTTTTACTAGTGCTGTGACATCATTAAAATTCACGTTATATACCAGCATGCTTTCTTTTGTATTCATAACCTTAAACCAAAATTAATCAGTTGTCACATAAAGTTAACATATTTGTTAATGGTGCCCAAGCCCCAATATGTATTGTCTCAGTACGACTAACTTTAGTGTAAAATAACAAATATTGTAGGGCAATGTCAACTCAACTTGTATTAATCTTTGGAAAATCAATCCAGAACATGTTGGGCTGGGGATGAAAGAGTCCCTGCATGATGAAAAATCAGTAAGTGTGTTCAAAAGTGTTTAATAAATAGGATCCCCTGATGTAGTGAGGTACCACCGCTTGTGCAATACTTGGAAGAGAGGAAGGATGGGAACAGCAGCCTCTGGATACCTCCTGCCACCTTTACCAGGGGTGCTTTTGACTCTCTGCTTGTCTCATTGAATGCCCTGTTCTCCCAGCTGTTACTGCAATATTTGCTATGGACCATTTCTGTAACCCCTTTATTCAGGAGCTCAGTTTAGACTTTGGATTTTCAAAAGAAGAGGATGCTGGAGTTGGTGAAATAATCCCAAAGCCTCAGGTTCTCAAGCTGTTCATGCAGTCAGTGGGAAAAACTAACACCAAACTAAAATTGATAAAGTCCATGTGTAAATTTAGGGGGAAAACCACAAAAGGAGGAGGAAAAATAAAAGAAAAATCTATTCCCTTTCAGTATATAATCCTATAACTAGGAATTCAAGTCATTCTCAGTACCACTCTGTTAAAAAAAAAATAAGAAAAAAGAAAAAAAACCAAAAAGGGTGGTTTTTTGTTTATTTTTGCTTTGTCGTTGTTTTTGGTGGGATTTTTTTTTTTTTAGGTTTTTTTGTTTGTTTGTTTGTTTTGTTGTTTTTCTTTTTTGTTTTGGATAGATATGTGAGAAAAATCTAAATGTAGAAAACCAGAAACAGGCAGATGAGGAGACTACACAGTGTGTTTCTGGGAGAATTCTGCTATTGTGCATGAACAATAGAGCCTGCACGTTTTTTTAAAATTATTTTATACAACCATAGTACCTTAGTAAAAATATAATAACACCATAGAGTCAAAATATATCACCATGGAAAAGTAATGGAAAGGAGACCTTTAAAGTTTCCCCTAGAGTAATAAAACATGTCATTGAAGAGCTCAGAAGTGGGTTAATGCACCCACATGTCCAGATGCCTTTCTTTATAACACTGCAAATAAGAAAGTAATCCTTACAATATAGACTTGACTTCTTCCTGAGAAAGATATTTATTTGTTTTTTAGAGCAGTCTATGCCCATTCATGTTAAGAAAATATATTTCTTTTTTGCTATAAAGTAAGAGATGATATATAGCATATCTTCTGTTGAATTTATATACTTTTTAAAAAATAATTTCAAAGATTATATTCTTCAATTTATGCTGTATGGACTGTCTTAAGGTCAGATCTTTTCCCTTTATATATTTTTAAAAATCCTTTAACTTCAGTTGGAACAAAGATTTTACTGTGTGAAATAAAAAAAATAATAATTTCAAATCCTTGCACAACATGAGAAGATGTTCAAGACCAGGAAGATTCTGAAGGTATTTCACTTTAGAAAGAGAAAATGGTTTTTGGTATGTGCTGTACATCCTTTGAAAATCAAGGTATTTGAACGTGTCACAAAAAAATCCACTTCCCCAAATCACTTCTCAGTAATCACTGCCATTGATTCAAAAAAACTTCTAAAAACTGGGGTACAGGAACAAAGCTGAGGAAGAAGGATGAGACTGATAAGCTAGTCAGGCTATATTCAGTTCCAAGAAAAAGGGAAATCATACAATATTTAACAATTTGTAAAAGCCTGGCATTCATGGAAGTGTTACACAACCACCTGAGTGGATTTTCCAGGAACAGTTCATTTGCTTCCCACCAGTACTAGTTCAATCAGTTCTCTAAGAAGAGGAATACCAGGAAAGAATGAATAGTTGACAAGTACAAGTACAGTTCAGACATCACTACTTGTGTTCATTCTGTTATGCCTCTTGTCCTGTCCCTGTGTACTGCTGGGAAGAGCCTGCCTTGTTCACTCCTTCGGATCAGATATTTACACCTGCAGGTAAGATCCCCCACGACACTTCTCCAAGATGAACAGTCCCAGCTGTCTCAGCCTCTCTTGATATGACAGATGTTCCAGCCCTCTCTGTATCTGTGCCTCTTCACTTGACCCTCTGTTATTAATTCCATGCCTCTCCTTACTGGGAAACACAGTTCTGTGTATCCAAATCTAGAAGAATCAGACCAGAATATCACACCAGTGACACACACTGACAGAAGGGAAGGGTTATCTCCCTTCCCTCCTTGCAAGGCTCTGTTTAACACAGTTAAAGTGGCTGTTGGCCTTTGCTCCAAGGTGTGCTGCTGGCTAATGCTCACCTTGGTACCATCATGACCATCCAGGATTTTTCTGCTGGTTATTCCCCAGATTGTATTGTTGCATTGAGTTATTCCTTCCCAGGTGTAGGGAGAAATGCTTACCCGAGGAGGATCAGTGAATTGAAGTTGGCACGGTCAGCTACATAAATATTGCACAGGAGAATATGAAATATGTGATTTTCTCAATCAGTTTCTGAAACAGTCAGTTAAAAAAAGAAAATAAATAAATTAAAGGGAAAGTTTCATATTATGATATGGGTGTTAAATATGGAAAAGAGTTTTGAAAGGAAGACATATAAACTCATCCCTCAACCTTACAACTTAGTCTTGCAATGTATAGAATCCACTGTTTTCCATTTTATTTTTTTTTTAAATGAATCGGTTGACATCAATTCTTTGTCTGTGTACAGACGATAGAGAGGGACAATAGAAATGGCCTCAAGTTAAAAATGGAATAAGGAAGAGGATCATTTGTTCACTGTACAAGATAAGGATTGGGCTTAAAAGCCCAGCAAGATTCCCTATAGAAATCACAAAAGCATTTCCAATGGAAAGGGAAGTGAAGCACTGAAATCAGCTGTGGGGAAAGATGTGGAGACATCACCACTGAATTCTTTAAGAATTGTTTGGAGAGCCTCCTGTTAAAAATGATGAAGGTAGATCTGATCTGACCATAGGACAGACAGAGGAGCTAGATGGTATCTTGTGATCCTGTACAGCCACATTTTGATAAGATTGTATTGCATGTGAAAACACATGTCCTTAAAGATAGAAATAGGTGTGAAATTTCCAATGATCAAGGTTATACTATCAAAATAAATAAGGAACATTGTAGCAAAAATAATCTGAAATCTTAGAACATCTACAATCCTGTAAACATTTGCTTATTTGAATCAATCTCACATCACTGAAATCAAATTATTTAAATTATTCAAGATCTAAATGTGCTAAAATCCATGTGGGTCCTGTTTGCAGTTAGTTTATGCCTATTAGGCGCTCCAGCCAGCAATAAAGAAGAAAGCATCTGGGTACTTGCCAGCTAGAGAATGGCATTGTGTTCACACATCAAAAGCAATAGAAATAAGGCTTCATGTTTATGTGCTCACGTTTGCATGACAAGGCCTTTTTTACCCCTTTTTATTTAGAGCTGAAGCTCTGAAGATTCCTTTGAAGAGAAAGGAAGAAAGGATTCTTAAGATAAAAATATTGATGATTAATTTAACCCCTTAAGATAAAAGTAATCATGTTTAGTTCAACCTCTACCGAATTTTGAGCTACACTTATTTTAACAGAACCCATGAGGAAAAGGGGTACAAACCCCAGATATCCAGTGAGTCCTTTGTTCTCATGTATGGGGTACTGACAAAAACCAGGCTTCCTCTGAAAAAGGTTTTGAATAATAATAATGAACATATATCCCATTTTGCTTTTTTACTCAGTAAATTCATATTGTAGGATAACAGGAAAGTGAGTTTGCAATTGATTTATTTATCATCTTGTCCATCCTTTCTCTCTCTTCTGTGAACCTGCCCAATATACTGATGTTTACCACTCCAATTCCCATTTTATGGGAATATACTCTGGTTTTATGTATGCTGTCTCAGCATTGCATGTGTGTGATTTTAAACATGTGAATGGTTGTAACACAGTAATAAGTATTAACACCTTTAAATTAATTTTTTTTGTGGGGCAGTTTAAGATGAATGTGATCAAGGAAGTTGTTTCTGTGCCCTTTTAAAAAATTGTCAGTCTTTCAGGGAAAGAAACCCAAATACAGAACAACACAGCCTCCCCTCAACAAATTAACAGAGACAGGTTTCTGCCCCAGAGACAGTTCTTCCTCTGAAAAATCCCCTGTAGTACAAATACATACAACAACACACATTAAATTGTGTTGTTTGGGTAGTTTGCTTTGAACTCTAGGCACATAAAAGGTCAGGGGACCCAGCTATCTGCTAATATTTGATGAAGATCCAGAGGTTTTGGAAATCTTAAACAGGTCTGGAAGATCATCATTGCACTAGTGAAGATCTCTTGCTGCCAGGGCTGGATTTTACTCTCATGGGTACCCAAAAAACCAGAACCATGTCATGCTGTTGCCCAGGACAGAGATAAATTCTCCCCGTGCAGTGGATGCTGTTATTGTGATTCGCAGTGGGGAAATGCTACTGCCCTCTGCTTTTAAGAGATCTGTCATAAAGAGAATACTGAGCTTGACAAAGTTCCTAGTTTTGACATTGATAAGAAAAATTATAATCATAATAATTGCAAAATTACAGTAATGATAACAATAACAGCAATAAGAACAGCAGTGGTGATTTACTGTGGTAATTTATCTCTGATGATGAGAGTAATAATAATAAGAGCTAGTTCTCTGTGAAAAATTCTGTACAGAATGCATGCTTCACAACTGCATCTTTTGTTAGGCTTGAAAATCTACTGTCAGTATCCCACTGAAATAGGGTTTTATATATACTGTGCAGTATATATCGACTGTACTGAATAAAAATGAATAAATAGATAAATAAACATTAAAATAAAATGTTTGAACTCAGACTTATATGAAATTTAACTGGCCTTCTTGGCCTGTGTTCTTGATAGGCATGCAAAAACCATGCCAGTGTTAATGGAATGTTAATATATTCTTAAAATGCTGAGAGAGTTGCCTTTGAAGTGATTTGAAATTAAACAAAAAAAAAAAAAAAAAAAAAAAAAAAAAGGGGGGTGTGGGTTGGAAGGAAAAGAAAGAGAACAGAGAGGGGAAAGAAAGAGAGAGAAAAAGAAATATATATGGAGAGAACCAGTTTGATCGTGAGGTTTCAGATATTCCCTAAGGGGTAGGACAGAAGGACTACGAAACAGCTCTTTCCCTTTATCATACAAGCAATTACTGGCAATTTGTTCTGGCCAGTAAAACTTCTGATATTATCATGGTTGCTGAGTAATTTATCATCAAAGTTTAATGTGAAAACAGGTGACTGTGTAATCACCAATCTAGGAACAGAAATAGAATCGTTATTATTTCTGCCTGAAGAGAGGGGTTCTTTTTTTTTTCCTTTTTTTTTTTTTTCCTTTCTGTCAATTGACTTAACGGCCAAAAGGCTGTTCATCACATCACCATGAATTATAAAACCTCTATTAAATATTCATAAAAGTTTTGAAATGAATGTGTGATAGAGATGAAAGCCAGGCTAATTTAAATACCTACCAGACCTGTCTTAATTACAGAGGTAAAATGAGATATAAAAATTATAGCAGCAAGGAAAGGGAAAAAAAAAGTTGAAACAGTTCATTCCATACATTATGTGCATTTCTTTTTAACCAGTGATGTGCTATTTGTACACAAGCTGAAGTATGCATCTCTATTGAAAGAAATCAGTTTTTAAGTCCCATGTTTTTATACTAATGGGATATTTTTGGACCTGTAGGAAGTGACACTTAAATGTGAACTTGATTCTTGGTATGCATTTCTGTATGTGTGGGCATGTGTAAGGAAATTGTTCAATTAACTTTAAAATGATAGAAACAAAACCTACAGGTGTCTGCAGGTGTGAGGCTGAAACACACTATGCTGGGAAAAGTTTAAATGTACTAATTCTCCCTCTGATAAGTAAGTCTGTACTTGCTCAGTCTCCTGGTCCTTATTGGATACTGTATGGGATGTTTGAAGAATGAATTTGTCCATGAGTAGAGGAGACCCAGGTTTAATTCTGTTTAATATCTTTTGGCTGTTTTTTTTTAAACACACAGACTGAGATGCAGAATCAGGCCTTTGTTTTGCAACACAGCTTGTCAGCTTCACAAAGCTGGTAAAAAACTCAAACAGATCCAGGATGCACAGCCACATTGGGATATCTAAATTGTGACTCCTTTCACTTGGATTTATACTGTCATCAAATTGTTCATAGCTCTTTGTTTGAACATCCAAAATATTCTTCTTTAGAGAAACCAGGTTTTCTAATGTATGACTTATCCTACCTCAAATAATTGTTAATTAGGTGCATGAGGAATTTTTTTTTTTTTTAGAGGACTGACCTGGATTGCAGGTTTCATTGTAGCAAATATATGAAGTTAGATTCCAAAACCTTGCCAGAGTTACAGTACCATGTGTCTTTGACAGCTGCAGTCTGGTAATGAAAGGAAAGTACAAAGATTGAGCATATAAAAACATCTGCCTAATTAGCGTTTGTATTAATATTTGACTTTGAGATATTTTGATGAAAGAGCAAGTTGACGTAGTTAGAAACATTGTGGCATTTTTCATTAAAAAATACTTATATCTGATAACATATAGTTAAGACCACTCCTGAAGAGGTAGCTAGACTTCTCAAATATATTCCAACCCTTTTCCTGTGTTATTAGTTTTGCAAGTAGTAGTAGTGGTAGTAGTAGTAATAGTAGTGCTACTATCAATGCCACAATGTTCTACCACTACTACTACTACTTTTAATATACTGTTATTACTTTTACATTGCAGTATTAATTAATTCTCCAAGTATGGAGAGATTACCATGTCCTAAAAATTAAGCACACACTTAGTAAATATTCTGGCTAGAGATGGGACACAGTTATTCATGTAGCATTTTCTAAAGCCACAATTTATGAGAGAGAATTCAGCACAGTGTAAAAAGAAAGCCAAACCTCAAATCCTCTGAGAAGTAAAATTCCATAGAAAAAGACAGCTGAAAGTTTGTGTTCATAGTTATCTTATCTAGGACATGCAATCTATTTAGATAGAATTGACTTATTTTACTTCATTATTCCCCATGTCTCTATGATCGACAGATTAAGTTTGTCTAATAGCAGGACTTGAGCTGATTTCATAATTAGCGTAGTTCTATGTCTCCAAAAATTCTTTGTTAGAAAGGACTTATATGAAAGAACTAAGGTTTATAAAGAAAAGGGGAGGAAAGCTTTGCTGACATCCTAATAATTAAAAATTTGGACTTCCATCAAACTTAATCTTCAAAAGAAGTCCAGCCTGCCTTGATTCTAAGGAAAATTAACTTGATAACTTTAATGAAGTGCAGCCTTTATATTTGTACATCACTCTCTCCTGTTTCCTTATATGAAGAGTTTTGAAATATGTTTATAAGATCATGTAGTGGTAAAACAGTTCAGATTAAAAAATAAAAAAAGCATTCAAAGCAATCAGTCAATATTCAAAGTAAATTTGAATAGTCTCAAATGCAAAGCAAAACTCACCTATTTGCTATAATTTATTTTAGTTTACTTCGTTACTTGGTTCTGACTGGTCCCATGAGACTTCTAGTCTTATTCCTAGTGTAGAGGCAGCTCAGGTAAGAACCTGAATAAATGACCATCAGCGGAAAATAACTGCTACATTGATTCTCTGGAGGGAACTGAAAAAATATCCTTGGACAAGTTTCTAGAGTATTTGCGTTCTGGTTTTGACTATAAGAAAACTCGGGCTAAGGGCTACTGACTGGCTAAATTGCACTTCAGTCCTAATTTAGCAGATACTGAACAGGAACTTAGTATATAAATTTTGGTTAAGACAGTTTTCACACAAACATATTCTGACTGAAGCTCACTACACGCAGCATCTTTCTAATGCAATTTCAATGTGAAGAGCTATAGATTTTGACCAAGTACCATGACTGTTCTGAAACACAGATAATGAAGTCTGGATCCAGTCTGCCACATGTGGTCCTGTCTTGTCTTGTTCAGTCAACACTGAATATTCTGTACAGGTCACCAGAAACCATCAGGAGGCTGAGGAGGTGGCTTCACACATACTTGTCAAGTGGTTACAGTTTTTAAAACCTTGATCTGAAGACATGAATCCTACAGTATTTTGGGGTGGGACTGGGGGAGGGAGCTAACGAAATACCATTAAATTTAGTTGCCTGAAGCCCTGTCTTTTTTCCCTCTAGCCAGATGTAGTTAGCTGAAGTCTAACAAAGGTTTCTGCAGCAGGTATTTCATCTGTCATATCAAAACATTTTCAATACCCACTACCAATATGACACTAAATTTTGGTCTCACATAAATGTCAGCCCATTTATAATTTTGGGTTGCAGTACTGCGAAAGGGAGATGACAAGCTTGTATTTCACACTTGCTATTGAAATGAATAAAAATGACTAGTCCCTTTAAAGAAAGGCTTTGAGGAGGAGTTTGTGTGGGGTTGTGTGTGAAATTGTGTGTGCTCAGGCTTGCTTGTGCTTTTCAGACAGAATATTCTGGCAAGCGTGTGGTGCTTTGCAAATCCGTTCCCATAGAAATTTCACCCAGGGTGCTTAAAAGACTAAAGCTGGGCTATCTTGCTAATATCCCCAATTAAGGTGTGATATTAGCAGCCATGCATACTTTGGTTAGAGGTATTGGCATGAATAAGAAGGACCTGAAATGGATGAGGGAACCTGAATGCAGTGGCAGGGATAAGATCAGGGATAAAAATTAATAGGAGATGGAACTCTCTCTTCAGGTGACACAAATGCATACTGCTGGAAAAAATAGCAGGCACTCGTTCATAATGATCACTACCTAATTGGAATCATTCTTTTGGATACATATCTTTAACAAAATGGTATGTTTAATAGAGATGGTAATGCAGTGCAGGACGTGAGACCTACTAGACTGACTGAGCATCTTATTGAGCTGCACAGAAAGTGATGAACACTTATTTGGATTCCACTTACACATAGATCCAAAATAAAATCTCAGAAGTCAATATTTTATCACTAACCCCTCAAAAAAAAAAAAAAAAAAGCCAAAATGATAGGAAACATGCATGTGGAGTTTTTTTTTTTCTCCTCTAAATGTGAAAAAAAAAAATAGTTATATTTTTCAGCATTTCCCATTTAAAACAAGGAGAAGAAAAAAAAGGGCAAATGAAATGTTAGTATATAAGAGAAAAGTATAAATGAGTTTGAATTTTTGAGGTGCACCTGCCCCAGAGAAGCTGGGGTATGGAAACCTTTGGGACTTTAGGGTGGTATAAGAGCAGTTTTCTGGTTGAAGTGTAAAGTCCAAAAGCAACACTCATTTCCCAGTTATATAAGACACAATGTGTATGTGACAAGCAGTTCTGGGTATCAACTCCAGAATATATCAAAAAGGAGATAATAAAGCATTCATTTAAGTAAAATACTGTAGTCCATATTTCGAAAGGAAGCATGATTTGCGTGATTTCCATAAATAAATGTTATATTTTTGAAAAAGAGATAAAATATTTTTAGATACTTAGTTTGTTATTTTAGGACTTGAAATTCCACATTTTTGTGTGTTTATTTTTGACTATGTCTACTTTTGAGAAAGAATAAAAAAATTATTTTTGACTACATGGCACATGAAACACAAACCCAGGCTGGGGAGCAGGGATTAGAACCAACACCCTGACACACCAGCTTGCCTAACAAAATATGTTACACAGTCATTCTCTGTCTCTGAACCTTTATTTTTTTTCCAAGGGTAGACAGTTTTAGTATAAGCACTGAATAAGACCACTGTCACCCCAAGACACAATCCCAGGACAAAACTAAAAACAGATCTGCTACTCTTGTATTAATGCACTAGTTTAACAATACCTGATCTAATTCAGGATGTCCCTGCCCATGGCAGGGAGTTGGATTAGATGGCTTTAGAGGCCCTTTAGAGTCCAAATTGTTCTATGATCTTGTGATTCTCTAATTGCTCATTTTAGAACAGATGTGTCTTATCTAATGCACATTTCTAAAGCTAGCATATAAATTGGGATGCAAATAAGTAGAGGTGAATTTGCTATACAATTTGATGAAAAAAGTGTTTATTTTTTTCCAGCCATCATTAAGAATGATCAGTTATGTGAGTGGGTCTGCACTCTTGAACTCTGGAGCTAAGTCAGAAGATCTTTGAGCATCTATTTAAAAAAGGATTTAACATTTATGATAATTTCTATCTTAAAAAGTGGTCTTTCTCTCTTACAAAAAAAACAATAACATAAGCATTGAACTTCAGAAAACAGTTCTGATTAAAGGGTTGTTTTCCTTACTAGGAAATTATTCCTTACTAGGAGAGAGCTGGGTCTCAGTTACTTAAACACTTGAAGCTGCTACTTTTCATTTTAGATTTGGTGACAAATTTGCAATCCAAATAGCCATAAACTTATACACTAATTCTGTCTCCATCTATATCAGGAAGTCGTGTAAGCCTTTCAACTCTTAGGCAGACTAAAATCCTCTTTTTTAAGTGAAGACAATGTTTTGACTGAGCAGTGTGAATACTATGAGAATAATAGATCTTGATGAAAAAAGTCTTAAATATAGTGTATATATATATATATATATATGCTCATATAAATGTGCTTATATGCTTATATATATCCATCTATATATGGAAATATATATGAACAAGGAAATGTCATGATTATGACAAAATAAGGGTATTTTAATCCATCAAGGCTCTTTTATCTATCAAGTTATGTTGGCACATGACTGGTCCTTGGCATGGGGTTCATATCTTTGACCAGAAGATGAGAAATTACTGGGCATAACAAGAGTAACTGCTGGATGTAGAAAATCAAAGAGTGAGAAGTTGACAAAAGTTACACATTGTGATGGTGTCATGGCTGGATTTCACAGGCAGTCACAGGAGGTTTTAGAGAAAGAGACAACCCTCAGAGAAAATTGAAGGGGAGTTCTGGAGTCCTTGCAGAGCTTAGTCTTGCAAGCAGTAACTACTACTAAATTAGGCCAAGATTAACTTAGCAGCAAGAATTGAAACACCAAATTTAGATGTGAAGGTCTCAAACCTGCATCCAGTGGGGAAAATGCAATTAGAAGTAAGTTGATTAGGGAGGGGACAGGAACAAAAGAATGCAGGAGTCAAGATAGATGTGGGAAGAAAACTTGTGCAGATAAGCTGAATAAAGGCACTGTCTTTGCTGCTCTGTATGAAGTGCACACGTTTGTTGGGCCACATGTGAACCTCTGTTACTAGCCAGGCACACAGGCAGCTACTGCCCAGCTTCTAGAAGAAGGAGCCCTCAGGACTTACAGACCACAAGACTTCGATTGCCTTAAATCCACTGTGGTTTTTAATGGGTAAATACCTTCTAATTCTAAGAGAAATTAAGGGAAGGTGAGAAAGTGATATACAGCACAATTTAGTTTGTTGCATTAGATTTTTATACTCACTTCTTTTGTCAGCTGCTGCTTGGTGACCTCTTGGTTTACCTACACTGTGGCATAAAAGCTATATTTTATGTTCCTTTGGAAAAAGATGAGCTGTCTTGTTTTCAAGAGCACATTATTTTGAACTTTGTTCTGACACTGAGGCCAGTAGTTGGAACTCATTTGTGCATGAATGCTCTAGCTCTGAAGCTAGTCCCTCTTCTTCCTTTTATACCCATCTTAGAACAAACCTGATGTAGATGCACGTACCTCTGACTCCCTTCTATTTGTTTTTGGAGGCTTCCAGGACCCTTAGGAGGACTGGACACAGAATTAAAAGGGATTTTCTGTGCACTGTATTTATCTGCCAGGAAAACCAGTGGACAGGACTGCTTGAATGAGGAATACAAGTGGAGACAGGGAGCCTGTCCCTCTGTTTTCCTCTCCTCAGGCAGACCATGTCTTAGTAACAGTTCTTCTCCAGGCAAATGAAGTACAGAAGAGTAAGCATGTTTCTGTGTAGCTTTCTCACATCTGGCTACATGGAAAATAATCCTACAGGTGCTGTCTCTGTGTTGATTGAAGAAAGGATGTCCATCACCTTTCACTAGCAGAGCAGCTGGCCAGGCAAGGCTCAGCAGCAACTCCATTTGCAAACCAGGTTTCCAGAGATGCAAATTTCTGCTATTTCTGCCTCTTTTGAATCTTCCCAGAAGAGGATGTTTTGTCTGAAACAGGGTACTTCCATCGTGCCCTGGAGAAGATCTCCTAAGGCTCCCATGATGATGTGTGGTTCCTGGCCAGGAGTGTTTGCTCCACCTCACAGCCCTGTGTGCTTTGAAGATATTCCTGCCCTGGTGGCATTACATCTACATTACTAGTCCTAATTAACATAGGTGAAAATGAAAGAGGTTTTGCCTCACTAAGCAGGAGAGAACAAAGATTGAGCCTGACTTGCGAATGCATCCTCTCTTTCAAGAGTAAAACAGAACTGTTCAGTACATCAGGTGAAATTATCTGCCATCTGTGAACTGAGCATCAAAAACACAATTAAAATACCAACATGAATTCTCTTCAAATAATTTATAGCAATGCTCTGTGAGCACATCTCTGCTCTTCCCTGAGCTCCAGACCTCTCTGTAGTGATATTTTAATTTGCATCCAGAATATTGGGACAAACAAAAACAAGTATTTAATAATAATAATGTAAAGAAGGTAAAAAAAAAAAAAACCAGGAAGACAAAAGTTTTAGGTGCATTACAGCTATCTTGGTTTTCATTTCATCATTAGAGAGTGGAAAGCTCAGTCTCAAGGTTAGAGAACTGCACCTTATCATCAAAAATAGCAATGAGGGCAACAAGGTCAAGGGCACTAACGGGTGCCCCAGAATTTTTCTGTTATCAAGAGATATTGGCACTGATGTTCACTCAAAGTAAAAATTTTCTTCCTCTCCTCCTTACTCAGTTTATCTTCCACCGCAAGAAGTAAGAACCTACAAAAAGATGAAGAAGAAGGAGTTGCTGGCACAAGTTTCTGGTTACACTGAGACTGAAATCAGAAACAGGAAACAAGGGAAACAAGCAAATGCTTAAAGATGCTGCTTTCAGCCATGTTGTTGGGTAACCGTGGGTTTATCAAATATTGACAAACATGAAATGATTGTAATCAGTCACTGTCAGAAGGGAACAGGTACCCTCCTCTCTTTTACAAATGATCCAATTAAAGGAAACATGTTGGCTATAAAAGTCAAAATCAACAATGCACTGTACGCTGACAGCCCATCCAACATATAAAATCAATAGTGCATTCTTCTTCTAGCCAGCACAAAGCAACAGTAGCAACTTTCCCACCTCTTTAGTCAAATATGACACTGTATCAATCGATCAAAACTTAGTATTTATTGAACACTGGCTTCTGAAGAATGCAAAATGTATTGTTCTTTCCTTATTTTATTTCAATAAAGTTTAACTTAAAGGCATAACACTTGAGAGAGCTCAACTGCTTTATTGTGGTTAGATATAGCTATAGCTAGCAGGACAGATAGATCTAAATATATATTAATACATGGTTCTGGGAAATAGATTACACTCTTTGCCTGAATGAGAATAAAAGTCTTACTGATGCTGGTTTTCAAGATCCTATTTTTTATCTTTTATTTTTTTTCCTATTTTCTCCTTTGTCTTTTGTTTGTACCAAAATTTAGCTTTGCTTTGAAGTGATGTCTCTGTGGAAGAAAACTTTCTTATCCCACAGAGATTTCATCAATAGAGGAAGACATGATAATTCTGCTGAAATTGAATCTGTGTTTGTCATTCTCCACTGTCCTTGACACAGGGGAAGAGTGTTAAACATGACTGTATGTCAGAATATGGTCAAAACAAAGCTCATGTCTAAGTAACGTCTTGATAAGAAATACCTCAAGTATTTGTTAATAGCTTTTATGACACTGGGTAATTAGCCTTAGTTATAGATCAACTAAATATTATTTTAAGTAACTCCTCTCTGTTTAAACCCACAGGCAAGGGCTTTATATTTTTGCAGCTATTTTTCCTTTTTTTTTGATGGGCAATAGGAATTCCCAAAGACAAGATTCAATTAAAATGTTTCATCAATTAAATGAACCAACAAACAAACAAACAAATGAAACTCTCAAAAGCTCTGTTTATGTAGATATAAGCGGGGGGGTGGGGATTGTTATTTTTGTTCTGGTGAGTTTCTTTTCCATTTTGTTTCAAAAAGAGCTTTAAGTTCATCAAATCCAGCCGATAAACCCACACTGCCACCTCTGCCTCTAAACCATGTCCCTAAGCACCACAGCCATGTGTCTTTTAAACAGTCTTCAGGAACAGCGACTACACCATTGTTCTGGGCAGTCTGTAACAATGCCTAACCACCCTTTCAGAGAAGAAATTTTTCATAATACCCAGTTTAAACCTCTCCTGGCACAGCTTGAAACTGTTTTCCCTAATTCTATCACCCCTTTCTTGAAAGTAGAAGTTGTACCCCACATGGCTGCAATCTCCTTTCAGGTCATTGCAGAGAGCAGTAAAGTCTCCCCTAAGCCTCCTCTCCTCCAGGCTGAGCCCACACAGCTCCCTCAGCCACTCCACATCAGACTTGTGCTCCAGACCCTTCCCCAGCTGGATTCCCTCCTCTGGATAAACTAGAGCACCCCGATGTCTTTCTTCTATTGAGGGGCCCAAAACAGAGCCCAGGATTTAGGGTGTGGCCTCACCAGTGCCCCCAGCACAGGGCGAGGAGCACTGCCCTGGTCCTGCTGGCCACACTACTGCTGACACAAGCCCGGTGTTATTTGCCTTCTTGGCCACCTGGGCACACTCCAGCTCATGTCCAGCCACCAAAAAACAGCACCTCCAGGTCCTTTGCCACTCAGCAGGTTTCCAGCCACTCTGTCCCAGCCTGGAGCTGCAGGGGGTTGTTGTGACCCAAGGGCAGGACCCAGCGCTTGGCCTTGTTGAACCTCACACAATTGGCCTCAGCCCATGGATCCAGCCTGTGCAGATCCCTCTGCAGAGCCTTCCTGACCTCCAGAAGATCCACAGTCCCACCTTGGCATCATTGTTTTCCCCTCAGGACTGCTTCCCAAGGGGTTCTGTCAACAGCCTCTTAAACAGGCTCAAATCTGCCCTCAAGAGCTCCAAGGTAACTAAGTTCTGCTGACTCCCTTCCTCAGTTCTCCAAGAATAAAAAAATGTGTAATTTTGTGATTGTTATGCCCATGACAATCTCCAAACAGCACGTCACCCACAATTCTTTCACTGTTCAGAAGCAAGAGGTCTGGGTAGTTCCTGATTTGAGCAGAATAGATCTGATCTGCGAGCTAAAGATATCTTTGGGAAAACACTTCAGCTAGGTTCAATCACACCCTAAGACAATCAGACTTTTTATTTTCTTTGCTGAAATTCAGAGTTCATAAATTATGCACATCTCTGATATAATGGACATTACCTAATTTCTTACATTGGCTGCTTGATTGTCATTTTACTTTTAAATCACTAGCTTTCCCAATTACAAGACAAACCAGTTCATAAAATATTGACGTCTCAAAGAGACCTGCTTGTACCAGTTGAAGAAATGTGTGTCTAATTTTAATGTGCCACTTTCCCCTTTTCAAAGAACATGGACAGTACCAACAAGGAAAGTGAATGGCTTTTTCATCCTTTGTTCTTAGAAAATGAATTAATGAGTTGTACACGTGTTCATATTGGGTTTTTATCTTATAAATAAAAATTGCAGTTGTAATGGGCACTGTCAAAGATATGTTTTTAGCAATAAAATTTCTCCTGTAGGTATTCTGTAGTATCAAAAGCAACAATTATTTTCTGGGAACATAGCTGACCTCCCCAAAGTGTTTTATTTCTTATTATTTAATTGTTTCTCCAAAGCTTGCAATATATGAAATGTACGTACGTTACAGACAAAAAGCCTGTTTTGCATCTTCTGGCTTTAAAAATATAACATAGAAATTTAATTTTTAAAAGACAGCATCAAAATATTTAAAATCCAGGAAATTATTTTTTTCAATTTTTTTTACTTTTGTGAAAAGTGCATTCATACCTTATGAAATACCATGTATTTTTTTAGCTAAGCCAGCCAACTGGTATGGAACAGGTTAATCTTTAGAAATTTTCACTTTAAATGGTTTCTATGCAATTTATGTGGTTTAAGAAATATCAATGAAAAATGCTATATTAAGAAATCACATATGTAGCTCTCAGCAACAAGAAGCAAAGACTTATCCTAAATAACACAGAACCAACAAAGAATAAAGTTTTAAGGTCTTGGAAGATAATCAGTTCAATTGAATCAATTCAGTATAAGGTCTTGTCATAAAATCAGATGTATGAAACAGTAAATAATTGTTAGATAAAAATTCTTTCTTTTGATGTAAATAAAATATAGTCAAGACAGGAATCTGTCTTCTGTATAAGATATTTAAAGATTTGACATTAGGATATGATGTCTACTTTTAGTGTTCATGATTCAGGATGTTGAATTAACAAAAATAGTTCAGAACTGCATAGACAAATTAAAAACAGCCAACAGATTGGAAAATGAAATACACAGTATGGCCAACCAGAACTAAACTCAGGCAATATGCTGAAAGAAAAGCAAAGAGGTAATGTGTAATGACTTCACACATGTACTTAAAAGTGGAAAATACCTGTGGTTTTAGGAAAGGGTAAGAACAGCAAGCAGAGTCTGTTTCTGATATGGTCAGTAATGTCTTCAGGTCTGGAAACACTCAGAAGAGCGTGCTAATGCTTGTCCTGGGGTTCTTATATCATTACAGACATCAGATATTTGCTGGAGTTTCATCTGACCATTGTTTGGATGCCACAGTATGTGAAGGAGCTACTCTCCTCTTGTGAATCTCTCTGGGCAGGAATAATGATGCAGACGAATTGTGCACCTGAATGCAGGAACTCAAAAAAGCAGAGTCAGTCCCTCAAGTAAATATGTGAAAGTTTAAAACAATGTCCCATTTAAAATGGTTAATATATTATCAGTTTTAGAACTGATGGTCCTATCAGATTTAGGGGGTTTTACGTTTTTGGATAAAATCATTATTTATAGAAATCTGTGGGCTTTACATACTCATCCACTATTTCTATAATAAGGAAATAATAAAGTTTACATTGTTTTAAGTAGACTTTTAATACTCAGAATTCTGTATAAATACATCACTAGTTAGAAGATACTTCACTGTAGACAAGTATTTGGCAGGATTAGAAGGTTTTTCTTCCTGCAGTGCATCTCATAATTTCATAGTATCTATTTCAGAAAAAAAAACCAAAAACCAAACCAAACCAAACAAAAAAAAACCTCAAAAAAACCTCAAAAAAAACCCCCACAAAAAACAATAAACAACAAAAAAGAGCAAATCTCCTGATTTGAGACCGATAATACTATTTGGTGACAGATAATACTTTTTTAAACAAACTTTTGGAAAATTCTGCCTTTTATACACAGGCTCTAGGCCTCCTGACTTCAGCAGCAGTAATAGCATTAAAATAGCTCTGGTTGCCTTATTATCAAGTTAACACTATTTTGACTTCATTTGGCAGGCAGCAGCATTACTTTTAATATTAGTTTTAATGTTTTTCTGTGTCAGTCACATATTCTAATATCTCATCTATATGTACATAGATAATCTCTCAATACGATCTATTCTAGTCTTTATGTACAAAAATTTTAGATATAGCTTAATTGCTGTTTGTCTTGTTTTGAAAACTCTGCCAAATCTTGCCTCCACATACAGAAATGCAATAAATGCATGACTAAAGTCTAATCCTAGAATCTGGATTAAAACCAAAGATAGAATTCAGACTCCATAAATTACAGAATTTCAGCCCATTACTCTGTCATGAAGGATGTAGCACATTTTTAAAGTTCGTTTGTTTCCTCATGTACTGTTATTTTCAATCTCTGCATCAGTCTGAACAAAGCTCTACCTTTGCTGCTCCTAAATAACAGTTATAAATAGCTGTTTGATGTCCTGCTTTTCCTTTTCCTTCCCCTAAGATTGCCTATACAAAAAAAAAAAAAAAAATCTTTTGAAACAATAAAAGTTAAACTTGGAAGCAGAATTTCAGATGACATTGTGAGGTCTCTACAAGATTTTTAAAGAAGATAAAGAAACACCTGTTTAGATCAGTAGTAAATTAATCCTTATTTTAGGATAGAGACATAAACCTTATGTTCCCTAATATTGTTTAGCTGGGTTATTTTTTTTTTCCTCTCCAACAGCACAAACCCCCCTAATCTAATACAATCTAAATACAAGGGAAAAACACTCTCAAATTCCTTTCCTTTGGTGTCACTCTGTATTTTCATCCTGAAGCTTCTTTTTCTCTCCACACTTTTCTTCTACTGTTTGAATATTATCTGCACCTCTTTAAGCATATAATTTTAATATGTGAATCAAGGGAGTATTTATAAGGGATTACTTACATATATGAACAGTTAACAATGAAGAGGACTTGGTTTTATGGAAGGAAAAATTTTACCTCAAGAATGTGCTTTTGTTTTGTTAAGAGTTGTTTGCACACATTTTGCATGGTTTAGATTACAGACAAATGTACATGGATTACAGGGATCTAGAGAGACAGAAAAAGATCTTTTCTAACCTATTCGTGGATGTATTTGCAGGTGCAGCTGCTGTAACTGCCTTTGTTTATCTTGTCTCTGCATTAATTACCTTACACTGAGACAAAAGTTTCCTCACCTCTTAGTCTCTGGTTATTTAGCCAGTTAATTCAATGTTCTTCTCTTTGATGCTTGTCCCTCTAGAGAGCGGCTTTTTATTGTACTTACCTGTCGGGGTTGAGCTCATACCAGAGTTCCTTTTGCTGAGGGAGTACACGTACCTAGATATCTAAGTACTTATTCTACTTTCTGTCATTCTTTGCAATAGAGGCACAGAATTATTTGTCTTGGAAGGGATCTTTAGGAGTTGTTTTTATGGGTTGGGTGTCCTTCCTTCTCACCTAGAATTTTTCCCCGTCAGTTGAGGGGAAACCTGACTGCTGGTACTTTTTTGGGTGCTTGAGAACCCAAAGGGTTTGTCTGGACCCAGGGGGAAGGGGGACAGGTAAAAGGGAGGGCAATGGCAGCTGCAGGCTGGCTCGCTTCTTCGGCTTCAGAGCAGGACACGCTCGGAGCTGTTGTTGCTGGGAGAAAGGCATTCGCTACAACCCAAATGGTGCTGCCTTTCCTTCTTGTTCTTCTTCTTCCTCCTCTTCTGTGAGCCTCACAACCCCTGTCCTGCCGGGACGTGTGGCAGTGCCAGGCACCGCCGCGGAGCTGCTGATACACCTCAGCCACCGGCTCAGGATCTCAGCTCATCCCTGCTGATCACCTCATCCACCAGCCCAGGATCTCAGCTCATCCCTGCTGGTTCCAGCCGAGTGTTCCTCGGAGCCCTGCAGGAGCACCGGGACTGCCCGAGGGGGTTTGTGAAAACAAAGCCTCTCCTCCATCCCATCTCAGCCGAGAAAGCTGTCACGGGGCCCCTGGTTCTGTTTTGTTGTTAACGCTCTAGTTATTGTTGTTTGTTTATAAATACTGGTTATAAATGCTAGTGAAGAACTGTTATTCCTATCCCCAGATCTCTGCCTGAGAGCCCCTTGATTTCAAAATTAAAATAATTCAGAGGGCGGAGGTCTACATTTTTCATTCCGAGGGAGGCTCCTGCCCTCCCTAGCAGACACCTGTCTTCCAAAAAAGAGACAGTCTCCTTCCATCCATTCTGCCATAGGCAGCACACCTTGTATTACACCAGGTTTCTCAAGGTGCCATCCAACCCTTCTTAAGTGAATTATTTAAACATTCGTCACCTGCCTGCCTGATCTGGTGGATTTCTACAATGGAGTGACTACATCAGTGAAAGGGTTTCATCTCTGGCCATAAAGTTTAGGGCTATGCTCATACTGTGGTTGGAGGAACTCTGCAATGCTCAGGCATAGAGACATTCTGAATTTCAGCCATGACATTTTGGTGATGCCTTATATTGTGGACTTTGTATGTGGCAAATGCTGATAATATCTGGGTGTGCATTCAGACTGCAGAAAATACATTTCTTTTCAGTATTTGTGTACATGAAAGGTAATGAGTTAGATAACCAAACATGCTTTTAACAACAGCGAAATCATTATTAGACCTTTTCTTTACAGTTGAGTCACTTATAGTTCTACTGGCATAGTTACTACTAATGAAATGTGAGGCATACATGCCGTTCTTTCATTTTTTTATAAATTTAAAGTGACAAATATCAGCTCAGCCTCAGAATTCATTATTCTAGAACTGAATAAAATGAGTATGTCAAAATAGACATAGTGTATAAAACCAAAATGTGAGATAAGCCTGTATCTTCTCTTCCAGAATGACTGGTCAGGCATATATGGGAAAAAATATTAAAATATATACAAGCATACACCCTCATTTAATCTGCAAATCAGTAGTCTATCACCTGTCTGTGATTAAGATTTCTTTTTAATCATCATAATTAATTTGTACTCATGGAATTCTGTTTTCAGGAGTTTATGTAATCTTGTTTATGGTGGTGGGGGGAAGGGAAGATAATGATTTCTATGACAGTTGATCTCAGTGAGTCCTATAAATTATTTTTCCATTGATAAAATCCCTGTGTTTGGTTTGGTTTCAGGCAGATGGCCTGGAAATTCTTTGAGCTTCTCCTCTTGCTGCTTGTCCAACACTTGACTTATAGAAATCAGTGGAAGGATATAGATGCCTAATTTAGACCGTTTACATTTATGCCTTATTGCGAAATGTCATTACAACCATTATTGAGTCACTGGTTAAAACTATGTTCTCTCTAAATCAGACTTAATTTAGGCTCATGAATAATCTCACTTCAAGTTGTGATCCTGTCTTTTCATACCTTTTGTAAGCCAGGATAGAGTAGCAGTAGGCAATATTTTGGGGTGGGGGGGGCGGGAAAAAGCATATATTTATTTTCTTATTGCCTGCCTGCAAGGTAGGAGTCCACTTAAAATCTATGGCTAAAGCTTAAAGTCGTGTCAGTCCATCAGATTTGTGTGCCATGTCTGGAGCTGCCTCGTGCAGAGCCCCTGGTCTTTGCAACTCTGCAAGTTTTCAAGAACCCATCTACAGCAATCAGGTCTCAGTCAGTCAGGCTGTGACCTGGTCTTGTTCACTTCCCAGCTCCAGTGCATTTCTTGAAGTGTGTTTTGCATAAAGGGGGAAAAGTGCAGGTAAAACAAGAGTTTTGGAGAAAGAATAGGGAGCTCCTGAACCTACTTCCATTTCAAAAACTCTTTGAAATTAACACAGTGGCTTCTTATAAGCAAGAAAAATGTTGAACTCTTACGGGGATCTCAGAAATCCAATACACAGAGTATGAAATGTGTTTCAGCATTCGATCTTATGCTAATTATTATAGGCCTGAAGACTTCATGCCTCTAGGTCAGAGAAATTAAAAGTACTGGTATATTCTGTATATTTTTTTATACCTCTGTAAAAGAGCAATCTTACTGGCAAGAGACATTAGAAAATGTAAAATACATATTTATCCATCCTTTATGTTAATACATAACTAGACTGGATAGATAAGCAGACTGTTAATTGCATTGAAATAATATTTTCTGCAAGCAACAGAAGAAGGAAGGGAAAAAACAGGAGAAAGCTAACCCCTTAAAGCTGAACACAGGGACAGAGGGATGACTTTGTTAAGTGCCGTGCTGAGCCCATCACTGTAGTCTTGTAGCAAACAGACAAATAAATGCAGGCAGGCATTGCTTTTAGCAACCCAGATAAATCCTCATGCACCTTGAACATGCCTAGCTTATTTCATACCAGTCTTTAAATTTGCTATACAGGTTTTAAAACAGAATTTATGTTTCTAAATGTAGTTATTAAAAATAAATCTGTGGTAATCTCCTCAGATTTCTGTGTTCTAAGGCGAGGGAGTAGGGAGGAGGTAGTAGGTAGTGTCCTGAAGTAATAACATGTTTGAGTGCACAGACTCTGCTTTGTCTAAGTAGAAATGCTTTCTAATTCTGGGTAAGGAATATTGTCTACTAGTAGCTTATGTAGTATTTTCATGTATTTGCATATTTACTGGTGAGGGAATTGTTGGAAACATAGCTACAAATAGATTCACACAGAGAAACCAATATGGAAAGGAAAAAAAAAAACAAACCAAACTTAAGTATACCATACAAACATACCAGATACACAGTAAGGCATATCAGTAAAACATATTCCACGGAAGGGGAAACTGGACCAGTGCAGGCCATTTATTTTTCATTTTCCCATTAATTTTAATTATAGAATTCAAATGTATTACACTTGCTTTAAAATTTTATGTTAGGAATGCATGCTGAGAGCTTTGCAAAAGCACATTTCAAACAATTCAATTTTCAAGATCTGTGCCTAACAAGATACAGAGGAACTGGGACCATATTCTACCCAGGTTTAAATTATTAATATATTTTTCATAATTCCCCATTATCCTTCCTGGAAAAACAGTACAATTCAAGAATTCTCCAGCGATGAAGGTTTTTTTGTTTTGGTTTGTTTTGTTTTTTTTTTTTTTTGCTGATGATGACATTAACCGAGTACATTATTCACATATTTGCGCATCGAAAGTGGAACATCCTCCTGAAGTTAAGAACCATCTTGTTTTTCATACACATAAAACAGGAGTGGACAAAAGTCAGGACTGTGCAGCCTTTACTGACCCACACATGCCTGGGGATGCACTCACACTCTCAATTCACACAGTTTACACAAATATGCTGGGAAGCTTCACCCCCTAAAAAAGGATGCCTGCATGCTCTCGAGCACCCAGCTCTGTTACATTACTTTTAATAGTATAAACAGAAAATGCAAATTCATACATACCCTTAATCATACAGACGAAGGGCCTCATTTGCATACCCTTCATAATTTAATTTAATTTTTTTTTTGTCAAGAGTTGTGAATGCTTCGTGTTTGCTTTAATCAGAATGTTGACATTTACACTGAAGCCAATTTCTCTTTTTCTATTCCATGTTTTGTTTAACCGTGACAAGTGACAGCAAACTGGAGGGAACAGACTTTTTAAATTGGCTCTTTGCCTGGAATGCATCATTTCTCTTGTAGCTGTTTCCCCACCGCCCACCCCCTCCCTGCTAGGCATTGCAAAAAGAAATGTGAAAACATACTCGGCGAACACAGGAGTGAGGTGTTAGTGCTTTTAGATAAAGATTTGTGTTGTATTTTAAAACTAGATTGCTGTATAGTTTCAAGCTATTAGCAAGAACCTATTACACCATCGCTTTGGGTCCTTGGAGAGATGTGCTTAGTGTATTTCAGTAATTCAAGGCAAATAGAAAACCTACATGTGAAAATATTTAATGGCAAAGGCACCAACTGCTCAAGGCTGCTGAAGAGAGGCAGCATGCTTTCTGTTAACTCTTTCCTTGGGTTTTTCAAGGCAAGAGCTTCTGCTGCTCTCTCCAAGACTCTCAGTAGGGCTCCAGTCTTTTGTTGATGTAGGAGACTGAGAAAATTTTCTCTGACTTCTGTAGTGATCTGTGTGAATGTGGGTGTCTGCTCACCTACCCATAGTGCTTCACACTGCTCTTAATCTCTATCACAGTTCAAACATTTCAAGGCATGTCCTGAATGGGGAAAAAGAACAAAACTTTTCTTCATCAGAAAAACAAAAATGAAAGAAATAATATTATCACACACCACACCTCCTTGCTCCAGCACAGTGGTAAATTCAAAACTGAAGTCAGGTTTATTGGTTTTAACTGCTGTGGATTTACTCATTGTTCAGCCCTTTAAGTTTTCTTTCATTCTAAATTTCTTTCATTCTAAATGTATCCAGGGCCACTCAAACACTGTAAGAAAAAGTCATTTACACTACAGGACAACAGTTTTAATATTAGTGATTGAATTTCTGGAAGATAAACAGTATTTTTTCCACAAATACTTTTTATTCTCTTTATCTGTACTTCCTTTTTTTCTTCCCTCCAAATGAAAATGGAGAAACTGGCCCCGTCCATGTAAAAAGTCCTCTACAAACAATAATTTGTCTTAGAAGCCTCTCATAGACCATGCAGAAGTCTTCCATTGGGCTAACTCACATGAACTTCTAAGTATGGAGATTGCTATACCACTGGTAAAAAACCTGACTTCTTGAAGATGCTGAATCCAACCAGCAAAATCTCTGTTTCAGGGTAGGATCTGGTCCTGCCATGAACCATATGAAAAACCTCAGTGCCTCTTGAGGCTTCTATTCACTTACTTCTGTCCACTGCCTGTTGTAATGGGATCCCAGCATTCCAGGTACAAAACAGGATTGCAGCACGTAGGGGACGTTTGAGACGGGAGAGAGAAGGGGTAAGATATGAGACAGAATCTTCTCCATAATGTGACTAAACAATTGATGGAAGGGTTTCCAGTGCTTTGAACATCACTTTCCATTTACTATGAGTATAAAAGGAATTGAGCATACACAGCCCTCTGTATCACAATCGTCTGAGTGTCATATGTATCCATTTTCCTTTCCTAAAACATATCTATGTATTTAGATTAAAAATATATGTATGATTTCTTTAAAATCTGCTTATTGAATATTTCTGTAACAACACCTACATATAAAAAGATAATATACCTGACAGATTATGACAGAGCTAGTAGGAAAAAAAAAAAAAAAAACAGACTAGGGAAAAACATGCTGTGTGTTAATCAAAGGAAACACCTGAAGCTGACAAAATAACAGCTAAGGCAACAAAATAAATGTGAACCAAAACTAACAACAGCCAGGAAACAAGGGACCAAAGTGATCTTTCTTACATTAGGTGTGAGTCAGGAGAACACACAGCAATTATTCAGTATCTATCATTCATATTTGTTTGCATTTGTACGATATCCATCTGTGAGCTATGTACAATAAACACAACATTTGCTTCTGAGCCAGGATTTTACATGTGCTGAAGCAGAGCTGGGGGAGTTTGGATAGCTCAGGAGTCGAGAGAGAATTAAATACATAATCACTCAGTCAGTCTGTCTATCTGTCTGCCTGTCAGGCGAACCCTTGCCTTATATGCTGAGCAGAATTCTGCCCTAGACAGGAGTCAAATATTTGATCTGGAAAGGGAAACTAAATTCAGGGTAGGGTCTGAAAAAAAGAGTCTAGAAAGTTGTAGGTGAATACAGTTTGCATAAATTAAGACTCTTTTCCCTGGGCATGCTACACAAATTCTTAGTGAGGCAGAATTTTTCACAGAGGTGTAGGAAACCTGCAGTTAAAAAAAGTGTATCCAGATAAACAGAACTACAGAATAATGGACTGATTGAGGTGGGAAGGGCTCCCTGGAAGTTATCTGGCCCAATTTCCCTGCTCAAGCACAGGTGACAATAGAGAGCTGCCCAACAATGTCCAGATGGCTTCTGTGTATCTCCAAGAATGGAGTTCCCACCCAATGTCCCTGGGCATCCTGTGTCAGCCCTCAGTTATCATCACAGCAAAATAACTTTTCCTGATGTTCAGATGAATCTCCTGGATTTTGCTTTTGCCCATTTCCTCTAGTCCTGGCCACAAAAGAATCTGTCCTTTTTGAACCTTCCCTGTAAGTATTTATATCCATTGATAAGACCCCTCTGAGCTGTCTCCACTTGAGGCTTAACAGTCCCCTTCTCCCAGCTTTTCCTCTTACCACAGATGCTCCAGCTCATTTTTTCATGTCATCAGCAAACCTGCTGAAGGTGCACTCTGCTCCCTCCTTCAGACAGCTGGACTCTTTCCTGTACAGCATGGCTCTGAACTGTTCTATGACAAGTAAGGAAGAAACCTGAATCCACTGGTTCCTGTGGATAAATGCTCCCTCTGAAACCCAGAGAACCTGTGGATGTCTTTCCATATGAATACCATAAAAACTGGGCTGCAGATCATTTCCATGAGCTCCCTTAATGGATAATTTTATATGAAATGCAGAATTTGAGCAGGAGGGATGGATCCAGGGTAAGAATATTTGTAGGGTTATAATGATAAATCAAAAAATAAGTTTAAAGTCATTTTATTTGGTAAACAGAGAGGGAGCACACAAAATTACTTGGCGTTCTGGGTAGAGCAGTGGGAAGCAGACAAACTGTTCTTCCCAGATTAGAAATAGGTGCATGCCATTAATTTATTAGGCTTTACTCTAAAGCATGTAGCTGGTCATTTGCCAGGGAAAAAAAAAAAAAAAAGAAGTTTAATTCCATTCAGGCATTTTCCTTCTTGTGTAAATTCTTCACTTCAGGAAAGACCTGCAGATGTCAGTTTTTTACAGTGGGAGGAACTTTTGTTCTGGAACAAAGCAGTGTTATCTTTTTTAAAGAATAGATTAAATTCACAAAAGGGATTAAAGCATTTGGAAGACCAGAGTTCTTCAGGGTTATATGGGACTCGTCCTTTGTTTTTGGCATCACCTGTGTAATGCAGGGTCCTACAAGTCAGCATTGAATGTACTGAATTTCCTTGCTGACCCATGGAGGATTGGTAGCACTTAAGTCTTGTCAGCCTCACAAGTGAGGCCAGACAGCTAAATCCCCCTGTGGACTTGGTTTCAAGTAAACAATTTTCCATTCAGGGATTCCTTTCAGAAGGGAAACTGCTACTTCCATGTAAAAAAGTTATAAATCTCATCAAGGGTGTTTCGTGGCAAGCTAAAAATTTTCAGGCCCTCAGAGAATTCACACTTTTGCCTGTCTCCTTTGTTTTAAGGGTTCAGCTTATTTCGTGTAATTAATTACTGGAGAGTTGCCCATTAAATAAATAGATAAAGAAATACTGTGAATTTTCTCTTTCCCCCTAGATTTTTCAGCATTGAAGCTGTCACACAAAGCAATACTGTTTATGAAAAAATTGAGATGGTATAAAACACATATTTTTCTCATTTGTTATCATTAAACAATATGTATTTTCATGAGTAGGTTACCCCAATTCCTTGTGCAAGTGTATGCTGACATGCCCATGTGTCATGGTCTAACCCCAGCTGGCAGCTCTGGGCCATGCAGTCACTCACTCAGCCCCCCACCATTCACCCAGAAGGGAGGAAAATGACAAAGAAAAGGTAAATCTCATGGCTTGCAAAAAGAACAGCTTAATAACTTAAACAACCCAAACATCATCATCATCATCATCCAAACAAAAAAGAGAGAGGGAGAGGAATAAAATTGAGAAAATAATGATTTACCCCATGGTAGCTCACAATTGGGCAATGATCAATGCCCAGCCTGTTTCTCAGCAGTGATCAGTGACTTCCAGCCAGCTCTGCCCTGTTTGTACATGGGGATGAAGTTCTATGGCATGGAATATCCCTCTGGCCACATCAGGTTAGCTGTCCTGGTCGTGCTGCCTCTCTTGGAGGCATCTTTTTGTGCATCTTTTTGTGCATCTGCTCATTGTAAGGAATTTGAGAAGTCCTTGATTAGGTGAGCCCTAGTGAGCAGTAACTAAAACATCACTCTGTTATCAACATTGTTCTCATACTCAATCAAAATTGCAGCACTGCAACAGCTACTAAGAAACAAATAAACTCTACCCCAGCCAAAACCATGGGATGCAGTGTGCACCCACTCACAGTCAGAAAAACTCACATCTAGCCTATTAGATGCACAGAATTCCAGGTGGGAAAACATTTTTCTTGGAATCTTGTCTCGCTTGTAGATATGAAATTTCTTCAAGCCAAAAATTACTTCTGTCTGTTTCCTCCCCTGAATTTATTTAAGGAGGAGGGTTGGGTAATGAGCACAGTGAAGGAGATGTCACTCTTGAATGTCACTTGGTGCAGAGACAGGAGTCCAACATCAGCTTTCAGTAAATGAGAAAGCCATGCTTTGATAGACACACACAAGTGAGTGCACAGAATGAATGAATTAGTATCATTCTATCCCATTAGATGAGCTTCTGCATCTTGGCCTGTATGACATGTGAGCTTAATCCTATTTTGGCTAAAAGACTCTTCCTAGAAATTATAGCATTCTGAGAACATACATTGTTAGAGGCAGAGCTAATGGAGATAATTTCTGAAGTTACCAGACACTAACATGTTTTATTGGTGCTCATTTTGAGAGATGAAAAATCATTTTCTTTCCATGAGTTTTTAAAACATGTGGGGCTGCAATTTCTTGTTCCAATGTAAAAGAGCAATGAGTTTCACGCATAGGAGAATGCATGAAATACCAGCTCTTGCTGACATTACTTTCTAGCCTTTCAGAAAATGCCCAGCCCTTCACATTTACTCATGACCTAAAAATTAGCCCAAGTGGGGTCATTTTTCAACCTGTTCCCACCGTTGCCTGGGGTTATCACTAGAATGTCAAGGCCTTATTCCTCTTGGCCCTGCAATTTGTGTCATCAGTGACATCCATGTGAAAGGAAATTCATCAATCTCTTCATGGACAATGCAGCCACCAAGACATTTCAGCCTAATTCTCTGTTACCATTTCCTTACTGGTGTCATAGGAAAAATAAGGAGGAGTAGTAGCCAATGATGCAGAGAGATTGCTACCCTCTTCCTCTGTGTGTAGACTGTCTTCTTTCAGGAGTTCTCAGTCTCCCTCCCCTAGAAGTTGCCAGCCTGAAATAGCAAAAGCAGCAGCTACTGAGTGTGATTTCTATTTGCCCTCGTTTTGCGTGACTCTTGATGTGCTCATGTTAGGCCTCTGAGATGCTCTCTATGAAGAAGTGTTAAGTTGAAGAGAGAGTAAGAGAAACCTGCCATGGGAAACTAAGAGGAAAAGTTATAAATAACTTTTTTTATTATCTTAAGTTCTGTGTGTGGGCGTGATTCTGCAACCTTGACCTTGGTTTAAATAAAAATAAAATTAAAAAGAATCAGTTCTTTCTTTTCAGCAGAGGCTTATTATGTACCATCTATAATGCTTATACAGTTCATGAAAGTAAATTTGAAAGGGAATGAAGGAGACTTTAACAATGCAGAGCAGCTGAACAAATATATAACAATTCCTTGAATGAATGATTGGATGATACCTAATAGCAGGGAGTTTGCAATAGTACAAGATTATCCTCTGATAATTCTTCAGTTCTGACTGTGGCTGCCTGATAATCCCCGAAGCTTCTAATCTGCAGGATCTGAATCCATAAAGAATGACAAAAAAAAAAACTTTACAATCAATTATAGTTACTGCCACAGAGCCATTAGTGAGCAGGTGAAATAAATATGACCTTTTTAACTTCAAAGTCATGTCAGAAAGAAAAAAAAAATATACATAAAATCCCTCAATCCTCTTGGAATTTGAAATAAAGTTTCGGTTTTTAATATAAAGTTTATTGCTTTTTGAGTTTAGAAGATAGTTTTCTTTTAATTTTTTTTCCAGATATCAATTTGTTTCTTTTAGTCAGACAATCATAATAACTCCAAGCCTCTAACCAGAATCTGTTCTTTTAATTGAGAGGTAGATGAACAATTTCTAGCAAACTGGTGGGTCATAGGGTAAGAGAATCTTTGACCTGTATTTTGAAGCCCTTTCTAAACCCGTTTGACTCAGTAACTTTTCCCAAACTGAAATTTGGTCTTTCCAGTCTTTTCTTGAGATGATAATTTTCCAGAATATTCCTTCAATTATCTGACTTATGGCTTTTGTTTTCTTGTTTCTACTTTCAGTCTGTTTTATAGTAAGAATATTTTCTTTGTTAATTCTGTAGTAGTGAAAATGGTAGAAAGAACCTCACCTCTAGTAGACTTTGGAGAAGAAATCTAGAGTCATGCAAACTGCAGCTATTACTTCCTGGTACATTTTTCCATTTAAGATGGATACAGTTTTATAAAACATTGGAAGTGCCAGTAAGGTATTAAGAATTCTTAGCTTGGGACTTCACATTGGGAACTGAAGCTTCCGAATTCAGGAGTTTAGTTTGTGCCTGCCCCAAAATAACAAATATTAAATTGCATGGCAGTGGTCTTGTTATCTACTTTTGTTGGGTATTTATCAACAAGTGTCTGAATATCAATTTAAATGGCATATGGCTAAGTAGAAATACCAGTTTCACATGCAGAGCTGGATCAAAAGATACAAAGAACCTAAAATACTGAAATCACTGGGAGATTAACTTTATGGAAAAGTCATTAAGATGACCTAAGTGACTTGCTCAAAGTAAAATGAGAGACCTATGACTAACAAAGTAAAATCCTCATTTCTGAGGTCTCAGATGAGCATCCAAAGACACTTGACTCCACTGTGGACAGTTGTATCTAAAAGCAGCTCGGTGTCTGGATTAGAAAATCGGGACTGTGGGATCTTTCCTTTTAGCTGTTACCTAACAGGTTCAATTTTTTTTCTCACCCTTAATGTGGGAATTAAGAAACTCATACACTTACATTATTCACTAGCACAGTTTGATTGCACCAATAATGCATTTGTGTCAATGTTACAAACAGCTCTGCTTTGCTATAGCTTGCTAGAGACGCACACCAGAAAGATGATGGACATTTTATCCAACACACATCATTGCCTTGATTTGTATTCTGGCAGAGAATGAGTAAGAAACTGGAGATGGAGGAAAAAAGGACATAGAACAAAAGCTAACCCCTGGCCACCTCCCTGACAAGATGAGATAATCATGCTGTCCACAAGAAAAGCCCTTCAAATGAACAATAATTTAAGTGCATTTCCTCCTTGAAGTCACCTTGACATACTGAAATACACAAGTTTAAGAAGAAAACGACATCAAAGGGCGCTCATTAGAAAATGTGACTTTTGATGGATAATTTAAGTGACAAAGTAAAGTTAAGTGCTTGAAGCAGAGAGGTCTTGCCAACATAATGTTTTTTCGCAGCTGCAATAAAACTGAGGACTATTTTGTGGTAGCTGCAGAAACTTGTTTGTGACAGTTGAAAATTCAGTTGGCCAATTTATTGCTGCTTTTTGAGAGAATATCCTGTCCTTCAGTCCAACATAATCAGCAGCCATTTGCAGGTGCTGTATAAAAGGATATTCACTAGGAAAAGGATAAAAAATTCGCCATAAGTTACAGCTGTATTTTCATAATGAAATGCTCCATGGGATGTGGACTGGGTCAAATGGGGGAAAGCTCTTTCAAGCTTTCTGATGCTCATAATAATTGATGATCTTTTTAGTTCCATGGGAATAAAAGGATTCTTTCCATAAAAAAAAATACAACAAAACAAAATTTTATAGGGGATAACATAACAATTGTTTTACATCTCTTTCAATGCAATTATTTTAATTCCATCTGTAGATATTGTAAAGAAAATCAGTTTTTTATAAGATTTTACGCTATACTTGTGATACCACAAACTTTGAAAACAGATGTGTGACCTTATAGAAATATCTTTTTTACTGATGATGATACAGAGATTCTGGACAGTTACCTAGAAAGCTAGCACATATATGAACAAAGCCTCAGTCTGTAAATTAATTTCATGTACCTCTATGGCAACACTTTCCCCCTTATGTTCTGTTTAATGTCATTGAATGTGCTTTGGTTTAGGTCGTTAATGGCTTGTAGTGCCGTGAATTTATCAAAGTTGATATAAGAGAACTGGAAAGTGAAATTAATTACTGTCAGAAACTGAAATGCACACAAAATTTTTTCTCTGTCATCACTTAAGAAGCGTGCTGGTAGCACACTCCAGAAGTAAGTGATGCTCCCACCCACTGCTGTTTGTAGAGGATCTCATCCTTGATTTCTTGAATTAAATGACAATCCATTGATTTTCAAACAGAGCTGCACACTGACGGCAAAAAGCCTCAGCCAAGGCTTCAGAGTCAGTATCATCTTTCAATAGGACTGCTCATACTCTTCTATTCTGCTCTATCAGTTTTACCTGGCTTCTCCTGCACAGGGAACTTTCCTATGCTAAGCTCTGCACTCAAGAAACTAACAGATAAATTTGAATAAAACAAGATCAGGAAATTAAACTGACCTTTCTACTTTTAATACATGCAAGTGAAAAAGCCAGCATTCAAAATTCATAGTCGATGTTCACATTATTAAATAAAAGAAAAATGGATAGTTTTAGAAGTATTCAGTGACTTTTTAGATTGTGACAATAATATCATGAAATCAGTTAGAATTGCAAATTAATTGCACTCAGAAAATTGCCATCCATCATTCTGAGAATGTTTTAATATGTTGAACTCCAAAGCTGAAAGCTGTTTTTAAAAATAATATTTTTGTTTATAAAACTGAAGAGGCTTCTTAAATACAGGAAAGAACTGCACAAAGATAAACTGAAGAAGGAAAAAGAATGGAAATTCAAAAAAGCCTACAGCTAAATTAATTTAATAAACCCTAAATCAAAGGAATATACAGAGATCCTTATGGGCAAAAACTATAACCACAACCAAATCTGCCAAACCCCCTTCAAAATGATGAAGTTTAAAATTCCGTGTTTAAACGACTTCTTGCATAGACACATAAAGAGGTATTTTTAACATGTCAGCCAAACTGGACAAGTGGAAAACTAAAAAACCCTTCTATACCTGAGCAGAAAAGTCTGACACATTGTGCTGAGAATTTTCTTTCAAGTTCTTATTGCTTTGATATAAAAAAAAAAAGCAATAAATCCCAGGATTAAAAAAAAAAAAAAAAAAAGGAAGATGGAAACACTAGTGCCAATAAAATTTACAAACTCAAATAAAGGATTTCTTCATCCTTTTAAATATCCTACAATAAACTCATAAAAACCTAGTTTCTTAAACAAGAGGAAAATGCTTTCATTTATCATACTCGCTATGTAAAAGTCATTGTTTCAGAAGCTACACTCTTTGCTTCTGATAAGGTTATACTATTACTTTCCAGCTCAAGTCTTACCTGAGGCCCACAGTAATGCTTATTACATATACAATAGAGCCAAGGAATGAGTGAATTGCCTCAGTGAATACCTGAATGGACTAGCTCAAAGTTTTAGATATATCAGAAGTCACTGCTCTTTCTCCTTATTGAAACTTTTTACACTTCCAAGTTCCAGAAAGCAGGGAATATTAAAAAATGTTCTCTCAATAGGAAAACTTGATCATCTATTTTTACTACACTATCATGATTTTTCTATGTAAGTGTCTTTATAAGAAAAAAAAAACGCCAGAGGATTCTTTCACTTAGCAGAAAAGGGTAGATAAACTAAACCTGAAAGATGAAATCAGGTGAATTAAATAAAAAATAAAGACATACTTCTAATGAAGAAGGAAAACTATGCACAAAAGAGGCTTATTTGCCATTCTTTTGTCAGATCAATACTGAATGCTTTTCTGGAAAAGATGTTCTAATCAAAGATGAGCTACTAGGCTCAGCCCTGAAGTGTGAAACTCTAACTGGTGCTACAAAGATTAAGCTGGACTGCTGTCATTATTTTTTGATGAAGATGGTGAATGTCCAAACTAAGATGTTGTGATGGATTCACTATTCGGATAAAGTAGAACTGAACAGGAATCTGAGACTTGGAGCCTCTGCCACAGTGACCGTGAGTCAGCACTGATGGGGGGAAAAAAGGGAGGTATTACCAATGCAAAGGTCCTGTGTATCAGGAGAGTAGGTTTAGGGAGCTGGCATGTGTGAAAGCTTGAATTCTGCCCTGGAAGGTAAAATCTTCAAGGGCAGCCTCCTCAAAGCAACAGAATGATCCATCTTGATCTACACAAAACAGGCCAGCATGGCCAGGGGCCAGGCAAGCTCGATGTGGAACTGTGAGTAATAACACTGAAACACTGTCCAGGCATCCAAGGATTGAAGTAAGAAGGCCATATCCCAGCTGGAGTTAAAACTGGTGAGGAATGTCAAGGGCAACACTTAGTAAGAGAAAAGAATACTTTCAGCAAGAAGACGACCAAGGTTAACACAGGATTGCTGCTGAAAGGACAGGATTTGTTGTGCTAAAGACTACAGGAAAAGACAAGATGTTCAATGCTTGCCTCAGTTTCCATTGGCAAAGACTAATTCCAGTCTTCCATGACTCCAGGCTGGAGAGTTGGGCATAGAGAAACCTAATGAGGTTTAACAAAGGAACGTGCAGGATCCTGCACAAAGGGAGGAAGAACCCCAAGAGCCAGCAGAGCATGAGGGCTGACCTACCAGAGAGCAGCTCTGCAGAGATGGGCCTGGGAGCTTTGCTGGGTGACAAGCTGGCCACGAGCCAGAAGTGTGACCTTACATCCAGGAGGCCCACTGGTATCCTGGGATGCATCGGGAGGAGGAGTGTGGCCAGCAGGTGGAGGGAGGTGATCCTGTCTCTACTCAGCCCTGGCGAGGCACATATGGAGTGTGGTGTCAGTTCTGAGTTCCTCAATGCAAGATGGAGCTACTGGAGCAGGTCAAACAGAGGACACAAAGATGATTTGGGGTCTGGTGTATCACTTTTATTAGGAGAGATTGCAGAAGTATGGGCTATTTATTCTGGATAGGAGAAGTTTGAGAGGGTATCTTGTTAATGTGTAAAAATGTCTCAATGAATGGTGACAAGAAGATGGTACCAAACTTTTGACAGTGGTGCCCTGTGACAGAAGAGAGAGCATTGACCAGAAACTAAAACACAAGAAGTTTCACCTTAACAGCAGGAAGAACTTCTTTATGTTGAAGGCAGCAGAGCACTGGACAGTTTCCAGTGGAAGATATGGAGTTTCCCTCTCTGGAGACATTCAAATCCACTTGGGCACGTTCCTGCGTTACCTGCTCCAGGTAACCCTACCTTGGCAGAGTGGTTGGACAGCAAGATACCCAGAGGACTTTCCAAATGTAATGCTTCTGTGATTCTGTGAAGTCAGAAACACAGATTGTTAATGAGGAGCTTCCCTGGGATCAGTACTGGTAGTTTAACACCTTTCAGCAGTCTGAAATACAGAATAAACCAAGCCCACACCAAACCAAAATAACTGCGTGCTCCATTACAGGGTGGGGAATGAGTACATAGCAGCTCTTCAGAAAAGGGCCAAGACTCTTGCTGACACAAGGTAGTCATGTGTCATCTTGCCAACTCAGGACAAACAAAAGCTGATACTCTTTAACAAATCTGTAATCAGCATGTTTTGGGAGTGATCCTCTATCTGACACACTCATATTCCAGAGTCATATGAGGTCATATAGTCTTGTGTCCAGTTTTGGCCTTCCAGTACAAGAAATCTCAAACAATGAAAAACCAGTGAGTTTGGGAGGGGATGACCAAGAGAGAAAGCTGGAATATATCACATATACATTGCTCTGGAAAAGACAAGGATAAGTATATTTCAGCTTCGATCTGCACCATGATAGAGATGACAGAACTTGACTTCTGTCAGAGATATACACAGAGCAGATGGAAGGCCATACCTCCAATATGTGGCGAGAGAATTTTTCATTACGCAAAAGGAAACAATAAACAACATAAGGATAAAAATTGTTAAGCACTGGAACAGGTTGCTAAGAGAGATGAGAAAGGTCTTCATCTTCAGACATCTTCAAAGCTTGTCTGAAAAAAAACCCTGAGTAATGTGATAGAGATCTGCATATCTCTGTGTTCAGCATATATTTGAATGGTCTTCAAAGGTTGCTCAAGCTTAATTTTTTCTGTGAGTTCTTTTGACTTTAAAACCCATGAATTTGTGTTTTTCTTTGATGAAACAGCAGAGAGTTTAAAGTGCATTCCACTGTTTTTATGGGGAAGGATTTTGCATGTAAATGTCAACATTTTCTGTTCTCACCGTTAACAGACAAAATGGATGTACATATTCACTGCACTTTAGTAAAATCAGTCTTTACAAGTGCCTGTACCCATGAACAGTGTAGGATAGATAATAAGAGGTTTCTTCCTGCTGTAAAGAGTCTCAGTTTAGTGGGAATCTTAGTTACAAGCTTAAGTTTAGTTCTGATAAATCACACAGGCTGAAAGGTGAACTAAGTTATGGTGGGGAAATAAGTTTCAGAATAATTTTTTAGCACAAGAGTTTGACTGAGAAATGGATACAGTACAATCTTACAAATAAAGTGAAATAAGATAAAAATAAGATAAAAAATAATTTATTTTAATGATAGCTAATTTTTCTACGGCATCTTTTATTCAGACATTTATTCACTGAGATTTAAAAAAGACTTTGTAGCCCCTTTTTTCTGAGTAGCTGTACAGAACTGTTTCTTTAATAACTTCTAAAATAGAATACACAATCATAAATCAGGTGTTTATGCTCCTAAGAAGTGCCTTGAGAGAAGTATATCTCAGCATGATATTCACAAAAAAGACACCTGTTAAATGACTTCCTCAAATCTTATTTTTTACTGTGATTTGAACCTTACTCATTATATATCTTCCTTAGTGCAGGACTGAATGTCTTAGAAGTCTCTATAGGTGTTGGAAATGGATCATTCAAAGCTGATTTTATGCAGCAGCTCAAATATTTGAGCATTTGTGGAGAAAAACGATGACTCCTAGAAGAGGTACAAACTGATAGCTTTCTTATGTCCACACAGTGTCTAACTTCTCAATTATAGATAACTGTGACCACACTTTCTTCCTCTTTCACCTGTATCAATATCATTCATAATGTTGGGAATGTGAGTAGAAATTAAAAAATGTTAGTATATATATAAATGTAAAGAATGCATATACAGTCAGGATGCCACAAAGAGCCTTGTGTTCTTTAAGGATTCATTTTCATTTCAGAGTGATAAAATTAAATATATTTTTTAAAGTTGCAGGTGAAGGAACATGCACACAAGGAACTTCTTTCTAGCAAAAGCTACAGCGATCCTCATTTTGCTTTGTTCTCTTGTTCAGTCTTTAGTTAATCTTGAATTTGCTCATACATGAGAAAATGTTAAAGGTGAGAGTATAAATCTCTCTTCTTATGGTGGATTTTTTCCCCCCTCAGGAATACTGACTACATCTCAGAGGAGGATAGCAAAAGGACCCCTACAACCAAAAATCCATTTTGCTGTCCCAAGATAATTCACACCTTATGACTTGTTTATCCTCTTGACACTTGTGTTTGAATGATCCCCATACCGATTGCAGTTGTAGTCAAAGAAGTTTGGAAAGCACTTCAACAAACTGACTGTGAGTCTCTGCTTTTCTGGTGATGCTTGATATCACTGTGCACAACACAGGCCTTCATTCAACTGTCTATCTGACATTTAACTTCATACTTGCCCAGAAGGGAAGGGAATCCTTTGTGAATGCAGTATTTTAAAGTCGTCAGATACATACATACAGGTCTACAGATCTTCACTCTGAAAGCTGAGCTCCTGTTTAGAGTAGAGTGGTCATTTATTTGTTTAATTTTCCAGTGTACACTAATAATGATAACAATTGCCATACTTACCATTACTGTTTGAGCAGAATAATCCCATGCAGTCAGTTTACAGTGTGATACAGTTTTGATGCAAATGGCAGAACACTGGAATGGGAATTAGGAGGTCTGGATTATATTTATGGCTTTACTATAACCTGCTTTATGATCGTTAATAAATTGCAACACCTTTTGTTATCCTGTTTCCCAGTTCATGTTTATCTGATAGTTCATTCAGAAGACAAGTGTCTTGTTCAGGGAATATTCCTTGTTAATACTCCTTATTGCTTACTTAGATAACTTCTTAATTATTTTAATTGCATTATTGTTAAGAAATAGTACTTTGGAGTGGTATTATATCATGTGTAGCCTATATAAATCTGGTACAGAAATGGGGCCATTCTTTTTTGTTAATGTAACATTTCTGTAAATATTAAAGAGCTGTAGGAATGCAGGAAAAATTGAGAATAAAAGACAATATGATATCTTCGGCTAAAACCAATCATACAGACTCAGGAACCACTAATAAATACATTAATTTTAGAAAATTCCACAGTGACTGTGCTGAGACGATAGCTTAATAGTCAGGTCAGGGAAAAGGAGATAATTTCACTTTGAATACAGTTTACTGAAGGAGCCACAACCACTTAGGGGATTTTAGCTGAATCTGAATTTCAAATACTTCTAAATTTCAGCTCTGGTTCTATACAGCATAAGCTTCAGCATGACCCCACCCTTAGCTTTATTATATCAGGCATTCTTTTCTTCTGATTCTTCATCCCCATTTTGTTATGGGTGCTTATGCAAGAAGCAAGTTTATACAATGGAGGAAAATCATGACCTAAGCATAAATAGTGAATTTTGTATCTGAAACCATATTTACCTTGCAATGAGGCAAGTGACAGACTAACATATAAATTAAAGAAAAAGAGAAAGCATGACTGTGGAGCTAGATCTAGAAGAGACAATGAAGTAAGTAAAAGCAAGGTCCACTAAAAAATGTGAGAAGTTTGCCTAATTTTATCAACCCAAATTTCAGTTCAGTAATCCTAGGTATTATATGAGGTTTTTACTTCTGGAGATACAAGGTCTGTTTCACATTGAATAGATCAAAAATATATTTCATGAATCTTTCAACCTTCTTCCTATTTTGTTCATCATAACAGCAATACTCAAATCCGGTCTGCAGATGAAAAACATAATTCAAACGTAGCAGTGTAGAGGGGTTACAGATCAGGATTGATTTAAATGGACTGATGAAAATGCATCTTCATCATGTCCTGATTCAGCAAAGCACTTTAACATATGCACAGCATTTAGTACTTGACCGGCCCCAGCCAGTGCTTACCTGAAGCAGAGCTTTAGATGCATTAAAAATGGTTCAGACCTCTTATGCTAGTCTCCTACTAGCAGGGAATGAGCCATGCATAAACATTAGCTGAGGTTTGCTCTTGCACAAAAAGGGACTGGCAACTTTTGAAGTACAAAGCCAGACTGTGGACTGTAAATGTGAAGCAGCTGATGTTGAGAGGCTGTGATAGGATGTTTTGTAAAAAGGGGGGAAATTGCAACATGTCAGGCAGTGCAGTCTGCTAATCTGTCTGGCACTGGAAGTCTTCTGAACAATAATTCTACAAAAAAGAAATTCACATAACACAAGGGGGAGGACAGAAAAAAAACACCAAAAAACAAAAAATCAAAACAAACATACAAAAACCCAACAAAAAATAAGCCAAACCAAAACAAAAACCCCACCTACTCAGGAAATTTGAAATTCCATCAGAAAACCACTTCTGTTTCAGTTTTTGGTTGTGTGTTTGTTTAACTGTTTGTTTTTCCTCCAGGAACAACTTAAATTATTTTTTTCATAATTTTCCAACTTTCTCAGAAGTCCCTGGTACCACAAGATCAAGATTTTCAGAAGTTCTCAATGGTGGAAGAGTAAAAAGTATTATCAGTTTAAATTTGGGATCAACACACTATATGTAAAATCACAGAATCATAGAATAGCCTGGGCTGCAAGGCACCTTAAAGATCATCCCATTCCAACTCCATTGTCATGGGCAGGTACATCCTGCACTCTCCCAGGCTGCTCAGAGCTCCATCCCACCTGGCTTTGGCAACCTGGCTCAACTTCCAGGGACGGGGCAGCCACAGCTTCTCTGGGAAACCTGTGCCAGGGCCTCAGCATTCTCACAGTAAAGATTTTTTTCCAAGTATCCAATCTAAACCTACTGTCTTTCAGTTTGAAGCTGTTCCCCTTTGTCACTACATGCTCTTGCAGAAAGTCCCTCTCCATCTTTCTTGTCAGATCCCTTCAGGTACTGGAAGGTCACAATAAGCTCATCTCAAAGCCTTCCCTTTTTGGGTCTGAACAATATAAATTCTCTCAGCCTTTCATCATAGGAGAGGTGTTTTTGTCTCTGGTCTAACACAAAGCAAACAGTGAATCTGTGTTTCTTACATTTTAAGTGTCTGTTGAGAGCACTGGGTTGCAAAGGCAAAGCCATTCACAGCTGTCATTATGTCAACACTGCAGAGATAGTGGGCTCAGCAGTTTTCTCAGAGCTCCTGGTGCCCGCTCATACAAGCAGGGGGATCAGGGGGTTACCATCTCCCATCTCTTTCCAGGCACCAAAGCAAGAAATGCACCATCTTCCACACAGCTGAATGGGCATCTGAGAACCTTGACTGTGGGCTGTATCACAAGTGTATCTCTTCTGCAGTGAAGACCCAGCTTGCTTCCTCCTTCTCCTAAACATGCACAGAGTGACATCCTCAACTCAGGCTGGAGGTAGGTTCTGAAAACTACAGCAAGCCAAGGCTCTGCTTGTAACACAAACAGTGAAACTCTCTGGCTCTGAATGTAAACAGACCATAAATATGGACATAAGTTGGGCAGTTGTGTAACAGAACTGAGCAATGAAATCCTGGGATGTCTAAACACACTGGCATCCATGGAGCTGCATCTGGTACCTTTGATCAGTGCTGCTGTTGATGATGAACCTGTAACTCAACAGCATGGACATCTTGTAGATTTTTGGCAAGCACAGCAGTAATTTTACAGCATTGAGGATCATCTATTCAATCTCAAGATGAGTGACATGGAATGAGCCTTTTCTGTATAATTAAACAGTATTAACTTTCAAAAAAACATGGGAACACACCCTGGCACCATTTAATTCACTAGTGTATGTATAATCAAAGTGAGTGTATATGGAAGCCATGAGGTCTGGATTGCTAAAATTTAAACAAAATGCTTCAGTTCTGTTGGTGCTTCAGTCCTCCATCTCTGTACATGCCTCACGATGAAGTGCAAACTTTTCCCATGTTGACCCATAGCTTTAATGAAAAATGAGTTGTGACCTTTAGGAGAGGAAGACCTATCCTCTACCACCATTATTGTCAAGTGCATACAGGTCCTGATCAGTCCAGGTGGACATGGTGTGCCCACTGGTTGGGAGATTTTCCTCACTAGACTTCATCTGGCTAAAGGTAGATATTTAGATACCTAAAACAAGTTAGAGGCATTATGTGCTAAAGTTACCCACCACTACTAATTCAAGTGGGGGCTTAAAATGGTGAGTTTACACATCCATGTTAAGTTTTGTGAAGGGAATTTAACCTGTATTTAACTGGAACCACTCTTCATCTCCTTTATTCTTCTGGAAGTCTCCCCCAAACACGAAAATTCTCCAAAGTGAACCCCAGAATTTCTGCAGCCAAGTGCAATTTGTAAATGTAAAGTTCAGGATCTGAATGACAGATACCCTTCAGGCAGGAAAATGTTTGTGTGTTGGGTCTGTCTGGGTTGGAGTTAATGTTCTTCATAGCTGCTTCTTTGATGTTGCTTGAAAAAAGTGACCAAAATGACACTGAAAACAGACTAATATTTTAGCTACCGCTGAATGGTATTTACACTGCATCAAAGCCTCTGTTTCTCACATCCTAATAATTAAATTTAAGGGGCACAGATGTTGGGAGAAATCGCAACCAGGCAGAGGATCCAATCTTGCCAGTGAGAGATTCTATGCTGTACATTGTCATGTTCAAAAATAAAGGAGAGATGGGAGGGTTGGGAAGCTCATTTTCTGGTTGGGTACCATCTGTATTTTGGTCTAAAGGTGGGAGATGTTGAGTTGCTGTTTTTGTATCAAGTTTTATGGTTTGTGTTTTCTCTCTCCCACTCCTCCACTTATTAAGATTTTTTTATCCTGACTCATGTGTTTGTTTGCTTTTACTCTTTCATTCCTCTTCCACCATTCCACTGTGAGGAGAAGGGAGCAGTGAAGGACTCTTTATGGAGTGCTTAGTTGCTTAAAACACAAAAGCATGGATGAGCTAGCAAGTAAACATCCTGGGCAGTACAGACATTCTCTCAAAGTAGCCACCCACCATCTTGCTCTAAAAGCTCTCTCCATAACTTAATGACATACTCTACATTTACAGCTTCCAGCTTCACCCACAACATCTGCTTGCAGTGCAATTAGTGCTTACGAATACCCTTCCTGTATTTAACCTTTTATCTTAAATGATGATGGGTCACAATTCAGCCAGAGCATTTTGCCCAATTGAAGATATTCTTGTCCAATGAAGTACCATCATTGCAATCTCTATCCTGCATCAGAAATAAGAGTACCATAATTCCTTTTTCTGCTATTGCAAATAATAATGCTAGGACTCAAAATAAATGCTTTACATAAGCATTTCTGCAATAACTAACAAGAAATGGAAGGAAAAGTTATATTAATTTATTTGCACTATAATGAACATACCACATCATTATGCTCTCTTTTTCTTTCCTTTTTCTCTCTTTCTTTTCATATTTTTTTTTTTCTCGTGATCCTCTCTATCTTTCTCTTTTTTTACTTTTTTCTCTTTTTTTTTTTTTTTTTTTGTTTCTTCCTAAAGGGACGCTTGAATAGAACTATCTGGTTTAGAAGATGAGGCTGACTGATTACTGTAATTCATAGGGCCTTAATTAGCTGCACAAACCATTAGCTACAATTAGACTATTATAAAACACTTGATGCGCTGTGTCAACCATGGGGGCTCATTTATTCTTGTGGCAGGGAAGGGAGGGGGGAAGGGGAAAAGAGAGCACTGTACAGCCAAGCATGCTAATAAAGAATGATTTTTGATTTAAGATGTTGCCGATAGTCCCTCAAAATTAATCTCAATAGCTGTCTAATTTGTGTCGGTGGATGGTATATTTATTGTAAAATGACACCAAAGCTAAATGAGTTACCTGAAGCAGGACTGCTAATGTCAGCGCCTGGAGACGCAACTCCATATGCCGTAATACAGCAAGGCACTGGGGCTGAATACTCCCAGTGGAGCACTTTGCTTCATCTGTCTCTGAAAATGTAGCAACCTGACTTACACTTTATGATCCTTAAATAATAATAATAATAATATAAAAAAAAGGGGGGATTAAAAAAAAGAAGGGGAAAAAAAAAATAGAGATGAGAAACAAATTCCAAAACAGCTTTCAGATGTGAGGTGGGGGCTTGCAAAGGCATGGTCCAGGCAGAAGAAACCTTATTGAAATTGGTTTGGGTGTTGGCATATGTAAAAGTGGAAATTATGACATTTGTCTTTAAAGTGAAAGACAGAGGAAATAACACAGATGAAGCAGATTTTTCTAAAGGGCTTAACACAGTGGGAATGTGAGTATGACATTCTTTAACTTAGAAAGCTTTTTTGTTTGTTTTCCTATTGTATTTTCTAATTCATATTGTATTGATCTAGCTTTCTAGTTGCAAATTGCTGGAAATACACTTATAGATTCCTTTAATTTATTTCTTTTTTTTTTTTTTCTTTTACCCTTGATTAATTTCCTGCTAAGCACCTTTGCAACAGAAAGTCAGGGGCTTAAAATAGGAGAGATTGGTTCAATAATACATGGCACTTGGTCTTTTCTGTACCATGCATGAAAGTATAAAAGCACAGAGGGGAAGAAAGTAGAATCTGTAGTTAATATGTTAGATTGGGACTCAGAGACCTGAATTCTGTTCCTGTTGTGCCCTACATGACCTTGGGCAAATCCATTTCTCTGTGCTTTTGTGCAACATGGGGACAGTCACACTTTCTCTCCTATTATGCTTTGTTTCTTTCAACTCTGGGGACCAGATTCACAAAGGTAAATCAAGGTAATTTATCTTGATGGACTAGAAAGTAAGAGCTGAATTACCTCTGTGGATCAGGGTCTAAGCTTTTTGGGACAGGGATTGCCTATTGGTTTGGGAAAATACAGCGCTTGGCATGCGGGACCAAATGTCATTTAGAAACTCTAAATCTTCTTGCAAAAAAATCCCACAACATGCTGCTAATAGGATGGAGTTGTTACACTGCATACACTGTGATTAACTAACTGATGATCTTCAGCGATGCTGCAGCTGCCAATACACTTTGTACTATCCTCAGCCATTAATATCTCAGCAGAAACAGAGCTCAGAGTGTCCAGCCCCAAAATTACAAGCCTCTGTCGCCAGAGCCAAAGGAAAGTGAGTCACTGATAATTGCAGCTGAGTCTCACTTAGGATGCTGAGCACTATATCTAGTCCAGGAATCAGAGACAAAAACTTGGAACATCGCTCTACTTACATGGGGAAATGCAAATGTGAGGTGAGAGGGAAGGGTTTCCTAACTCTGATACAGAGTTGGCAGCCACCATTTCTCACTCATAGAAGTCCCCTAGAGCAGTTTGGTATGATATTATCCCTTCCTGTGCCTGGTCTGACTGCTCCAGAGCAGAGCAGGTATCACTGTGTGCATCTAGAAACTGGCTGCCCTAACCTCTCTCCCTTACTGCAGTCTTGAAAACCAAGGTTTCTTCTCTGCACATCTAACTGCCAAAGAATAACACTGACATAAATTTAACAAAAAATGCCATGATATTAATGACTGTTTTCAACATATACATTCATTTAAGCTAAAACATTAAAGTTTCATGTGGAAAATTTTGTCTCCCTTGAGAGGAACAAACAAACACCCACCCTCCCACCCCTCCAAGATATTATGGTATGCAAAAATGTAACAGCAACAAAACAAAACCAGTTAAAGAACACCAAACAACCATGTGCAAACAAAGCATTTTGTCCTACATGTGTATGGGAGTGCATGTACCCATGCATGCACACAAATAACAGCTATACACATTTATGTGAATCTAGGAATTCACAAAGGAAAAAATATTTTCACTTTTAATTAAACTTAAATTTAAAAATTAATTGTATTCTATTCAAAAACCTAAAGAAAAAAACTCCTGTTGCACTTTACAGTCAGCCTGTCAAAAATAAAATAATTTACATATAGGCATGGAGCTGTGTTTAAGATTGGTGTCAGAGTGAATTCAATAATTAGTAGTTAACTGTAAAATGAACAAAGTCAGATAGGGTTGCCATATTATAATTATGGTGGAAGATGAAAAAGGATTTTCTGGATGATGAAGGAAGGATCAGTCAAGGATGACCAAGAGCTCAGTTCAATCTAGTAACACGACTGCAATTAAAAACCACACTCATAAACAGTACTCCACTGGGATTTGAGGAAATACCCTGGCCTTATGGAAAAAAAAAAAAAAAAAAAAAAAAAAGGTTAAGTTCTGCTGTAGATTGATGAGATGGGACAGCTGGTATTTGCAAAAGGAAGAAATTTATTCTTTTGCTTTAGGACTAATTATCAACATATCTTCAAAAGAATCCATGGTCCACATACATGACTGAATGGGAATTCTAAATAAATTACCTCAAATTCTTTATTGGATGATATCAGAAAACAGCCTGGAGGAAATAGGTGGGGTGGGTAGCTCATCTGACAGAAAAATAACACCTATAAGATGGAAAAGTATATTTAAAGTCTGTGGTCTTACAAAGTTTATTAAACATTTATTCAGTGATTATTGAACAACCGCTGTGCAAGCAGCAGTTTGTTCAGTTTCCAGGCAGTCACCTCACAGTAATAATGACAGAAGACATGGATGCCTCAGGAGATGTTCCTTGGGGAGCTTTTCTCAAACCCCCTTTAGCAGGATGCTTAGGCAGCAGCAAGACTGCCAGCACAGGGTGGAGGCTTTGTGTTCTGAACAGCAGCAGAACACTGAGGAACGCCAGGAGCAAAATCACAGAATCACAGAACTACCTGAGCTGGAAGGGACCCACAAGGATCATCAACTCCAACTCTTATCCCTGCACAGGACTTTTCCCAAGAGTCACAACACAACCCTGAGAGCACTGTTCTAAAGCTTCTTGAACTCTCTCAGGTTTGGTGCTGTGACCACTGCTGCTCTGGGGAGCCTGCTCTGCCACCCTCTGGGGCAAGAACCTTTCCCTGATATCCAACCCCAACCTCCTCTGGCACAACTGCAGTCCTGTCAGTGGTCCCCAGAGACAAGAGATCCCTGCCTGCCCTTCCTCTTGCCCTCACAGGGAAGCTGTAGACTGTGATGAAGTCTCCCCACAGTCTCCTCCTTACTTGCTCTTTCTCAGCTCCTTGCCTTGATTCCTCAAGTTTTGGATTTCCATTTCCGAAGCAGTGTCTTTTTTGACTTCCTACACAGTGATTTACATTTTGTCTCCCTCCTTTCTTCCCTGTTAAAGGGTGTGCATGTCTTCCATGACTGTCATGGATATGGCACATCTACATGAAAATGAGATAAAGGATTTCGGGAAGGTGTTTTCAAAGGTTCGAGTGTCAGGCAGGCACAATATTCCTACTAAGGATCTATGTGTACCCAGAGACTTCAAAAGTCTTTCATTTAATTTCCTGGCTTCTGGAGATAGCATCACCCTGATTTCTGTATTCTTTCCTTTTTCTCCTAACTTTCCATTCAATAGTTTAAACTTACAATGTTATTTTCAGTAGTTTGGTTGGTTTGTTGCTTTTTTATTCCTTTTTTTCACTCCCCTGGGAAGCAAAACTGTAGACAGTATTACTTAGTGATTCATCCATATTTCCTTCTTGAACCAATTCCTGCTTGTTGCTTATGACTTACAGATGTTTTGTAGAGATACTGTAAAAGGCAAAGGGTTCTCAGCCTCCAACAATATAGATTTTAAAGTCATAAACCCTCCAGTTTCTGAGAAAATAATGGAGAACTCACACAAAGAGAGCAGGTGGGAAGGGGAAAGATTAAGAAAAGGCAGAAAAATACCACCTTTTTTATTTACTGAGTTTGACTTAGATCTCATAAATTCTCTTTAATGTAATGATACCATTTCTTCTTTCTCCAAAGGAAAAAAAAATCTTTCAGATCAGAATTTATCACAGTCAAAATGAAAAAAAAAAAGGGACAAACAAGCATAAAACATCTAACAGCAACATTTAATAATGTATACAATAAAATACTGCTCTAATATATTGACAAATACAGCAATAAAGTATTAATGTGATTATGCTTCATCAGTGCAACATCCCTTCCTCTTTGTCTTTCAAACAGATTGAATAAAGTCTCTCCCCTCTAATCAACAGTTTCACCATAGTCCTATGGAAACAAACAAACAAATAACATGCTAGAATTTAAAAAGAACAACTATTATCAAACCAATTTTCTTGTGAGAGCACATGCAGATACAAACTAAGGTAGCTGTAATTTATTTCTGGTTTACACCAGAGTAAGTGAAATGGGAACTTATTCCATAACAGCTTAACTAGGAAGATACCGTAGCTGCAATTTTTTTATACTTATTTTCAGCACTCCTGGGCAAAAACATGCAAGAGCAACAATGCCACTTTCCAGATGCTGACTGAGGCATAGGAGAAGGAATTGTCCAATCTATAAATGAGATCTGCTCTTGAGGTGGCAATGTCCAGCTCATTGCTGCAATGTCTGAAGGCAGCCAGACACCTGAGATGGTCACAGGATCTTGAGGACATGGGTAAAAGTGAGGCACCTAAAACTGCAATTCATGACAGATAGCATCCAGAAACCTCTTCAAATCCATTTCAGAGGCAGGATCTGACTCTGTGCTGCTGGAGGTGTCTCTCAGCTACAAATCCTCTCACATAATTAAACAAGCCAGGTCAGTTCTTTCTCATATCAATAAGAGAAGGTTCATAAGGCTAAAGCACTCTCACAGTCCATGTCAGCTCCTGATTCAAGTTTTTTTTTTTCTCTGAACATCTAAGCAACCATCTGCATATAAGAAATACTATTTAATGGTTGGAACATAAAGGGTAAAGCAGATAACTGAGTGAGAAGCCCTTCTTTCAAGCATTTTAATTATTATTTTCATATGAGCTCTCTGTCACCAGATATTATCAGCAACTACTTCATATATCCTAGCTGTCTTATGGAATTGAAATGTTCAGGGAAGATAAAGCAACTTAAAAGTACTTTTTTTTTTTTCAATGTGATGGTTCCTTCAGTCACATTTCCTCCTTAGGATTGAGAAGATGTTGCTCTGGATGGATGAAACAAATGGAATGTTGTGTCACAATTACACCTATTCATGTGCTCTGGTGCACTCAGTATGCTCACAGACGTCATTGCCAATGCCAGTTTGGGTTCCTTGGTACAAAAATCCAGATATTTAATTCATGTATAGTAAAATATTGCATCACCCCAGGCTTTTTGAAAAGCACACTTCAGAAATATCACCTGAGAAAATATACAAGAATTCAGTTTTGTGTTTCCATAAATTTGGTGACTGCTTAAGCAATAGAAAAGTTGCATGTAGCAGAAAAAACAATATTCAGGTTTGAGAGAGAAGCTCAGAGAGCATTGTTAATGGCTTTCAGACGTGTTTGGAATTAATCCCTTGCATCTGTTTGTCATCTTTTTCAGATTTAATGACTTGATGCTTCTCTAGGTAAACAAAGAAGCTCTCCTACTCATGTGTGCTACTTAGAGCAGTGTGCATACCTGCAAAACGAAAAGGTGGCTAGACTGAAAACGTCATTTGCTGTGACTTTGTTATGACCTTTACTCAAGCCAAATTCCAGTCCCACAGGAGTCACAGCAGTCTGATGGATGGAGTTGCAGCTGTTGAGTCTGCTCCTGCACAGGCCAGGAAAGAGAGAGGCGTGCTTGCAGCTGAAGCTACACCAGTGGTACGGAAATCAGCATCTTACCAACTCACTCACCTTCCATTATACTTGGTGAAGAACAATAGACACTTCCAGGTCACAATTCAGCTGATCTCTTTAGAATCTCTACTTTGGTATAAGATGAATTGCATCCTAGAAATGCCCACTAACTATGCAGAGCCTCTAAGGTGATATCTGCATGGTAGACATCTACAATTAATCATGTGAATTTCTATATAGGTTTAAAGATGGTGGAAATCCAAAGTTAATATTGGAAGTCCCAGTTTATTCTTTATGTTGAAGTCACTGTAACCCTGCTGTTTACAAGAAATAAAGCCTTCCCTGATAATTGCCATATTGTATACATAACGAGGACCATTTCTACAGGGGGAAAAAAATATTACATGAGTGAAACAAATGCAGGAAACAAAACAGATTGAATTGCTAATGAATGAAATTTATTCTATTCTTCCATTCTTCTTCTTACACTTGATAATGGCCGCTGAAAAATTAGGACTGATACCAAACCTTAGGCCGAATCATCACTACTGGAAATGCCTTTTATGTTGCTAACACCTGAGATTTTCTCTGTTTCTGTCTTTCACTGGAATCCTCCAAGTGAAGGAGGCAGATTCATAAAACATGACATTTTTTAGCTCAGCCTCCTACAGAAACCAGCTGTCGATGAGCACCAGCAGCCATTGAGCCGAGCGTCTTTGCCGGCCCCTGCTGCGGTGGGGACAGCTCCCGTGCACGACACGCACACGTCGCTGTGTTCTCGTGTTACTGCCTCCGCAGGTTCAGCCTGGAGATCTGGGTCAGTCCCCCTGAAAAGCTGTGGCCATGAGGCTGGAATTATGCTCCTCATTTCCAAACTATCCAGAAGCCTCACGGGCTGCACAAAGGCTTCCCATATTATTTTTGCAACTTGTGTTCCCACCTTCCTTGGACTGAAAAGCAGATAGATTACCAGATCAAGCTGACAAAATGTCTGTACAGAGCAGGAAATGCATGTCAGTGATTCGAGTAATAATTTCAGAGTGTAAAACCAGAACACTTTCACAATTCTGAATTTCCCATTATTATTCCCAAAAAACAAGACATTAAAATTGCAACAAAAAAATTAATTCTGTCTTCAGAATGCTTTTGAGGCTTTTTTCATGGTTATTTGTTTGTGGGGTTTTACCCCCTTGCTGCTATGAATGGTTTTTATGCTTGGGGTTTTTTTTGAGGCCTTTCTGCTGTGTTTTATTTGATTGTTTGGTTGGATTTTGTTTTGTTTGGTTGCTGGTTATTTTTTACTGGGGGCAGGCGACGTGGTGGTGGCGGTTTTTTGTCTTTGCCACAGGTTTAAAGCTGTTGCTCAGGGCAGATTTACAAGATCATGAGGACCATATTGGCTCATGTTCCTGCAGAAATAATTTTCATGTATTCCATAAAAAATAAAAAAAAAATATTGGCTGTATTTGTTCCACTTTATCAGGTAAATATGCATATGTGCAGTTCTTTTAAAACATTTAATTATTTACTCAGGAGACCAGAACACCTGTTCTGCTGGGTAAATACATTTTGAGGCAGCTTTTTAAGATGTGTATTATGTTAGATCTATTTCCACTTAAATGCATTTTTTTTGGTAATGCTAGTTTTTTTAAAAGGCAAAATCTACTACCTTCAGAGCCATTCTCTTCTATCACGCAAACACAGATTTGGGGGTCATGTTTTGCATAATAAAACAGTGTCAGCAAGAATTTTGGAAGAGGTATTTTCTTGATGGTACAGGACAGAGTTTGATGTTTTCATTTGTAAGAGGAACAACACAAACTGATTTTAGTGAAAGTTTCTTTACTTACCTAGCAAAGCAGATTCCTGCATAAGACACATAAGCAGCTCACGACACAAAAGTTAAGCGTGAACAACATGTGTGGGCAAAGGAGAGCTGAGATCTCACTCCAGAAAAAACAAAGAGTGTGCTGAAACATTGGTTTGTGTCTCAGCATTCAGTTTAGCTTCTGAGTAGAAAAGTCAGAAAGTGATTACTTCGTTGATCACTACACCTTTACCAGCTGTTCTAGAGCTGCAAATGCCTTTGGATCCAGGGCTGTCTTCTTCAGTTTTATGTTCCCAACATTTCTGGGAAAAAATTGTTTTCTTTTCAGATGAGTTAGCTCATCAGATAGGTCTGGTTTTCAAAGGTGGTTCTTCCCTTAATTGCTTTGTGAAAAGCCATTTTTAAAATTCAGCTTTCCTAAGTCACTTTCTTCCTCGTTTTCTTTAAAGGTAAAAGGGGACTATTACATTCATATATCTATCCATATGAAGTGTATGGCAACGTTTAGGAGTAATGGTATCCTTGTAGTTAAATGCAAAGATTTGTAGCAAAGATATCAATTTTATTACATCAACCTGTACCCTTCTTATTCAGAACTCATGTGCTTAAAGGCTCGCTATTCCTTTTCTTTTCTCAGTTTTCCTAATCAAAATATTTGTTCAGCTTTCTTTTCCAATGGACTTTAACCTTTCTTGTACTGTAACTTTGACCTTATGCCTTATTTTATTAGACATTGCACAAAGGAGTTCCAAAATGGGAAGCCCAAAAGAGAGCCACCCTGAAAGTGCTGATCACCTGTGCATATGACTCTGATTTTATTAACCATTCATTAACCAATTAATTTGATGCATTACATGCTCTTTTATTTACTAACCATTCCACACTAACTTAAATTTGCAAGAAAATGGTGTGGGATACAAGGATAGGGACACGTGGTTGAGCTGCAAGTGTATGCTGAAGTACTGTAATAGCTAACAAGGAATGAAGTCCTGAAAGCTCTTTATTTTCAAGCTGGTTGGAAAGAGTCTCAGAAAATGTGATTCCTCCCTTTCCATGTGTTTTTGCTATGCCTACATTAGAAGTACTTTATGGATATCTAATTGTAATGGTGTAACTCCAGTGGTGTTAGTGATGGCATCTGACATTTATGTTTTATTTAATGTAAGCACCTGTCTGACAGTGAGCAAGTGCATGTCAACAGATAAGCAAATTAAAATTGCTGAACTCCATAGATAATAGTATATACATATATAAAAAATATAAATTATTCTCCAACCTAATGCTATTCCACATTTTATAATTTCACCCAGAATGTTGAAAGTTTGTCTGAAAGCTAAGCAATGTTTGATACATTGCTCCCTCCATTTGAAGTACTTTGCTAACCCATCTGAACAACTTTAATAATAACTCAGCATGATGTCTTTTACCATTCTCCCTCCACTTTTTCTCTTTTTTCTCTTGGGCTACTGTGAGAACTTTAATGACCCAACAAGTTTGTCTTCTGTCCACTGAGAATGCTGCAAATTTTATTTGGTGGAATCATGGCACTGGGAGGATAATCTAAGTGAAACACCAGGATAAATTGGTCCTCCCCAAATATGTTACCTTCAAGTTGGCTTTCCCAAACTATCAGTCTTTTCCCAAAGAACAGGTTTAGAGATATCAAGCCATTGCTCATCTTCAGTGGGTACAGTTAAAACTTTCTGTATTTTCACCAACATCACTAACTCTTTAATGATGTGTACATTTCTATTTCTTACTAATCTCACTGTTTTATGCACTGAAGCATCTTAGTCTATGTGTCAGATTTGAAGATATATTTAGATGTCTAAGCTTCCATTAGTTTCAGTAGAATATTTGGTAACAAAGTAAAGGTTTTGTATGTGAAATCGAGGAACCCCTACTTCTACCACTTGCCTGCCCCATTGAATTTAATTTTGTAGAATTTTTTTTTTTTTTGTATATAGAATATCTGAAGACCCTGTGAGGTGAGATCTGAAAATCTTTGCTTCTGTGGTCTCAGACACTGCTGCCTCTTGCTGTCTGTCCCTCTGGATGCCTTCCCTGATCCCAGACTTATGGAAACACTGGCAAAAGACCTGGTGTGATGAGACTTCAGCTGCAGTATAGAGAAGCTAGCATCTTCATTCAAATTAGAAGAAACCCTTCCAGTCTGGAACATCTTGGGGAAGAGTGCATTTTTTTTTTTACTGGGTCTATTAGAGTGCTGTGGTTGCTTAGCAGGGGCAAGGTGAGCTTTGAAGCAGGGCAGAACCATAAACACTGAGAGATTTCCCAGAGAAAATTTTTCAGCATCCTAAGATTTTCCTGAAGTTCTGCTTCCCAAGTTGTCTTGAAGGCAATGATATCCACAAAAGAGTTGGTGTCAGTTTTAAATAGGCATGTACATTTAAGGACATATATGTATAGATGTTTTCTTCAATATTATTGCCTGAATAGAGATAGAAATCACAGCAATACACTTGAGGAATTATTTTTATGTCTACAGGGTCGAGTGTAAGGTACACAGTCTACTTTGTAAGAAAAAGAAAATTTGTGTACATGAATGAATAAAAAGAGTTTAAAAATAAGAATACTATGATGTTGTTTTGTTTGTCTATGTTTGTTTAGTTTGGTTTGACTGTGATTATTTTTAAGAGAATGAGTATAGTTCTATTCAATATTCGCTTTAAATATTCATGTTGAATTGTTTCTTATTCCTAGTGTTTAAAAAATGACTGCCATAAATTCTTATATTCCTATCCCTTTAAACGATTTAAAAATAAGCCAGTCAGCAGTGTTAAGACACAACCTTTTAATTTAGGTAAGAATTTCTTTGCAGAAACAGGCTGTTTGTTTTGTTGGTTTTTTTTTTGCTTTTCTTTTATCATACTAAAAGAATTCAGGATTAGAGACAAGCACAGGTTAAAAATAAGTCCAGCTACAGAAAGCCTGAATGATTCATATAGTTTCAATTCTTCCTGTGAATTTGTCCTTTGCTTTCAATTGTTCTTATTTACATATAGCCTAGTTTCAGAGCAGAGACCTTTTAAACACATCGATAGGTCAATAAATCTATGCTTTTAATAGGGATGTACTTTTGTCCATTCTTATTTTGGAGCTTTTCATTATGCACTGTCCTGCACGACTATACACTGCTGAACATGAAATGTTTACGTTGAATTGATTGGTTCTTTCAACACATTTGAAAGTGCAAAAGGGATGTTTTCAAGGTTTATAAAAACATATGTTGACCTTTCTTTGAGAACATAAAAGGCTGATTCTATTGCCATTACATCCTCTGCAGAGGGGATGTGGTGCAGTGCCTGGGAACATACAAACTCTCACAGAAGAATGGAGAAGTTACATTTCCAAGGACACATGACTTAAGGACACTCTTCTGTTATGGGTGTAGACTTTTCTTATGCTTTCTGATGCCTTATCTGCCTTTGCAAATCATTCACAGAGCTGAGAACATGTTCAGGAGTCTGACATCTAATAACATGAAGCTCTGCTTAAACACAGAATAGCTGTCTGGATTTTGAGACACTGCTCTCAGAAAGGAGTCTGGGGGATAAGCATGGCCCACCCAGGGATGCTTGTGTACAGGGATCCCTTAAGTGTACCTCTACCTGTGCCAAGGAAACAGGTTGCCTTATGCCCTGGGGGGTCATGTTCTTTTCAACCATTTCAACCAGGAATGCTATTGAAGGGTTAGCTCCTGGGACCCCAGTGGGCTTACAGGGGTTGTGTGGTGCTAGCCAGCTCAGAAACTCTCAGGCCAAGACTCTCAGGTGTGCTAAAATATCAGCTTCTACTGAAATTAAAAACAAACAAACAAACAAACAAAAAAAAAAAACCCAACAAAACCCAACAGAAACAAACAAGCAAACAAAAAAACCCAAAAAACCCCAACCAAACATTTAAAGGTCTATCTTTAAATCTCTCTGTGTGGAAATTAATTTCCAATGGTACCTTGCAGATACTACCAATTACTCTTCTTCTCACCATCTCTATATGTAAGGGGAATATTCTTTATGACTAAATTGTGACCAGTGGCAGAAAGTTCTTCAAGCTACAAAAATTAGTTTCTAAATACTCTGATAAAAGAGACAAAAGTGAGGGGAGGTGGGAAATGGATGAATGTACAGAGTTCCCAGTATTTTTCCCCACAGACGAAAGGATATAACAAACATCAACAGCAAAGAGTACCGAATACATAACCGATTATCCTTGTGATCCTCTTCATTCTGCCCTTTATTTATATCCAGAAGCATATTCACAGTGACTCTGGCTTCCCTTCTGCATCCCACTGCTTGACATGGACACTGCCTGCTTTAGCCTGCGCAGTCTGGGTTTAAATCAGTGACCTAGCCACGGTCTCAGAGTCCATCAAGTCAAAGAGTGCAGCCACTTTGTACCACTAATGGCAGCAAGAGTTACGTGGAGGATACTGGAAGCTCTCCAGTATCTCCAGCTCTCTTCTTCTGGGTCATACTTGCAGCTGAGGGGAGTATCCAGCTGAGAAGTTTCTCTATTTTTTTTCAAGACATGTGGATAAGATCTCTAGCTATTAAGAAACATAGCATTGCAAATCAGGACCCTATGAAAAGTGTTTATAAAACCACAAGTTTTTCTAAAGGCTTCCATGAGCAAAAATTATAGTCTTCTTTAACACCTGGGACTGAAACAGGAAAATCAGTGTAGGAATTGCAGCAAACAAATCAACAAAATCAGAGTCTGCACATTGGAGATGCACACATTTCAAGCTCTAAACCTTTCCTAAACAGGGAAGAAAGGCAAGACAATAGACAATATCTTGATCTCCAATTTAGGGCAAATTTTCTGGTTTGTCTTCTGCATTGCAGGACTTTGTAGTCAGGTTGGCACCCTCTTTCTCTGTACTTCTTACGGTTTTCGGACTCCCTGTACTGCTAAAAGCTGGATAACTATAAGGTTACCTGTGTTATGCTGTAGCACAGTAGAACTTCACCAGGTCAAAGGAGTTCATCTGTCTTTGGTATTATCATTGTCCCGTTTCTCTTGCAAGTGTTATAGTGTATATTCTGGGATACTGTTCCTCAGTCAATCTATTCTCCTAGGTTTATTTTTATATCAGATCATCATCAAGTGGTCTCCATTGTGCAAAGCACCATTCTCAAAAGTGGCTATTATAATTCAGCATACAGTGATGAACACAATTACTTTTAGGTTCATTTAAAGAAGATGAAGAAAAGAAGAAGAAAAAATAAGAAATTCATTCGAACAAAGAAAGTCTTTGTAGGAAGGTCAATTGTGTAAAGGGACAGCTGTTTAAAAAGAAAGACACATTGATCTAAGCTCCAGAAGTAGCAAAAATATACAAGAAAAATTGATAACTCAGACACTCATTTAAATGAAGGCAGAGAAAATAATATACTGAAAAGTTTTAAGTTTAATACAGTATCAGTAGCAAATACTGTTCTAAAGAAATTATCTGATGGTTTTGAAGGAGTACAAGAAGACAAGGTCTCATGTTTTTCAGTGACTTTTTTTGAATAGAGGTGCAATTGGGATTTTAAAGAGGAATTCACAATAAGTAATTGAGTATTTTTTTACCCTGTTAATTAGGCTGAGTTTCCACATATAGTATAGAAATTCAGTACCTCCATTTCACAGATGACTGATAGAGTCATGTGAGTTATCCACTCAAGGTTGCAGGCAAGTGTATTTATACCAAATTGGTGCTCAGAGCACTGGATCATGTGAATTCTCCTCTCCTTAGGGAGGTCAGACAGGATGGATTGAAGTTGAGCTGAAGGATCAGTTTTCATATTCAATCCTATGCAAATAAATAAATTAATTAAGAAAAATCTAGGTCAGCCAAGCCAGATCGGTATAATATCAGCCCAATGAGTGAGTAAAAGTGTACTCTAATTGCTGGAAGATTAGAACTTCCCCCACAGTTGAAATACCAGAGTTTGGAAAATCCTGAGATCCTGGTCCTCCAGAAATTTAAAATTTTTCTTACAACTGTATAGTAACCCATTCACCCCAAAATTTTAGAACAATGGGGATCAATGAAATATCATTTTTTAAATCAGTACAATTTCACTGGAAAACTTTTAGCCTTCTCTATCCTGTTATATTTGCATTTTCATTCCAGGCAGAAAAACACTGCAATCTGTTTTGCAGAAATCTCAGGGTAGAAGTAGGGGGTGTCTGTTCCTGTTGTTGTTTTTTATATCTTTCCTCAATTTTATTGGTAAACTATCAAGCAGGATGTTCCCCCCTCCTGTTTTTAAACGGCTTAAACTGATTGTATTTCAAAAAAATGCAGATGCCTATATCTTTTATAGGAGGAAAGTCATTAAATTTTGTAAATGTTAGAAAAAAAGAAACTATGAATGATATTCTGGAAAGTGACGGCATCGTAAAATATGCACAATCTGGTCAAGTTCCAATTAAAAAAAATGTGTTAGCATAAACAACCTTTAAAAATAGCAATGTAAAATTTATGAGCGGAGAGTGGATTTGGAAGTTGTCGCCACACCCAACCACATTTTCAGTTCTCATCAACTGGGTTTCTAATTCTGCATACATTTTAGATTTGCTGACATTTTCATATAGAGAGAAACTTTCTGCAGCTGATGTGGAAGTCATCAAGCCCTGCACAGCACTGAAAAGGGATTCTTTGGACGTGGAAGAATATAGTGTTGACAATTCCATCTTCATCTGGCAAATATTTCCTTTCACTTTTGTTGCTGTTTCTGAATCTTCAAACTGCTTGGAAATTATACAGGGTCATAAATTAATTAAAATTGGAAAAGGTCTCTAAAATCATCAAGTCCAACCAGTAACCCACCACTGCCAGGTCCACCACAAAACCATGTCTCTAAGTGCTAGATCCACCTGTTTGTTAAATACCTCCAAGGATCTTGACTTCACCACTTCCCTGGGCAGCTTGTTCCAGTGCCTGATAATACTTTCAGTCAAGAAATTTATCCTAATATCCAATCTAAATCTCCCCTGGAGCAACTTGAGTTTTGCATTTTTGTTAGAAAATGTTTAATTATTCATGTTTAAATACCTCACAAAGGGAAGCTAGGGAAGGCATCTACTAAACCCAAGGATTCTGATCAGCACATCTCCCTTGATCTGCTGCTCTCCTGTGAGCCTTTCTTGAGGCACAAAATAGCTAAGCATTTAAGAGCTGGTGGATGTCTTTTCAGTCCTTTTAGGTGTCGTGAAAGTTCCCAATCACTCTAATTCAAACCCTCAAATTAATGTCTGTCAAATTTAACTACCTTTTCATTCTTAGAATCTTTGTTCTACTGTTGCATAGCCCTGAAGCTCCTTAGAGCATACAGATTTCTAACTTATAAACACTTGGGTTTCTCTGGCACCTGAAGTGGTAATTCTGGGTGTCTGTATGCAGTCAAGCGTTAACAATATTTTAATTGCCATTCATCAGGATATTCCTTCATTACTCAGGTGTTCCAGAATGTCTTTCCTACCCTAGGATGGCATACTCCTAGAGCCATCCAAAACTTCGTCTAACTAAAATTAAGCCTTTACTTAAATGTATTTAACATAATGTGGAGAGGCTAAAGCTGTTCTGTGTCATATATCTAGAGAAAGGGATTATAAGTAAGAAAACTATGACAACATATCTCCCAAACATTAGACCACTCATCTGACAGGGCAAAACCCCTGAGACCTGAACTAAAAAAGTATTTGAATTTTACATGAAGCAGTCATGAGAAAAAACTGTTAGTGACTGAAATGTGGGCTGGAATCCATGACCCTCCTTCCCAAATGAGTGCAATAACTACCAGGAGTCTCATGCCTTATATTTTGACTCTAATGAACTATTAAAACATGCAGACAAAACTATAATTCTCCACAGTGCCCATTCTCTTCATCTTAATCTTGAGAGATAAATTCCAGTGTTCTTGCCTATCTCCCAATCTGTGTAAGTAAAGCAGCAGATGGACTGATTTCAGCTCTCCCTAGTCACTGAAAGAAGATGTTCAAACACTTTACAACATGACTGTCAGCATCTATGAGGCACTGAGAGAAGAAAAGTTTTACTGATAGAGAAAAGGGGAAGATAATCCCAGGTCTGGTTACCAGGTGATGGCAATCAGACTTTTATTTCATCTAAAAATGGACATTGATTTTTTTCCAGAATATTTCAGCTCCTACTCTGAAGAAGACTAAGCCAAAATATGTTGATTTTTTAATTCAACACATGATTATGAACTGGTTTGGCTGACCCATATATTCATGTTCTGGCAAATAAGCCGTTAATTAGAGAAATATGTGACTCTTTTCTTGCCAAATGAACTCAGTACCTGCCTCTACTCTGCTATCCATAGCGGGTGACAGAAACAAAGAAATAAACAAAGAAGTATCAGCTGCTGAATAGAAGGTCCTCTTCAGATGATGCACCTTTTCTGCTACAGTGTTATGCTTCTCCTTCAACCCCACAATCCTGATTTTTTTTCAGTTTCTATTCACCTCATTACCTAATACACCATCTTATCTTTCTATCTATCTCTTCCCTGAGAAGCTAAAAAAGTCAGAGAATATTGCCAGCCAAGAGATTTGTGTTTATAACTAAACAAATGAAGATTCCAAGGAGAGCCTGCTAGGAAACACTACAGCTCTCAGTGGTGCAATGTTTTGCTGCCTCTTCACGTGATGAGAGAAATCACATTTTGAAGAATACTTTCCACACAAGACATTTTTCTTCCTATCCTCTTCATTCGCAGCACCTGCTTCAGGAAATATATATTTTCCACATACTGCTCAAATGAACTAATCTATTTTCACTATGTGTCCTTTTTGGCAAAATATCTACAGTATTTTCTTTCATAAAGACAAATTCTGCTCTTTTGGTATTTTTCCTCTTCCTCTTTTTATTAATAAAAAAATATGATCCCTTATTTCCTCCTTGGAGAGAAAGAGAAAAAAAAAAAAAAGAAAAAATAAAGAAAGAAAAAAGAATGGCAAGAGAAGGAGCTAGGAAAAAATAAATAAAAATAAACCATATTGAAGCCTGATGAAATTAAAAACTTAGGGCTAGAACCCCAACTATCAATGAGGCTTAACTTCATTGAAAATCTGTCTGTGAATATTTAGTTGTTTAGTGTTTCTGCAATGACATTTCTGCAGAGAGCAGCATGAACAAAAAATTGCCATTTTTTTATCATCTGGACTGAAACTGCCAATACTGTGTCAGCTAGGAAAGATGAATTATTCCATTCAGCTTCTACAGAAGGTGCTTAAGCAGAGTTAGGATCATGGAAGACCAAGTTTCCTGAATAAAACTACATTTCTTACCAATGCACAAGGTATTTTGCAACAAGACTTCTACTATAACTTCTCTATCAGCATGTGCACTTATCTATCCATCTTCCTGAGCATTCTTTGGGTTTTTTTTGGTTCTTTTTCTTTTTTTTTTCCTAAGGAAAAATATCCTTCCAGGTGATGAATCTGTTTGCAGTATCCAAGCCAGATTTTAGTCCTTCTAAAAATTTATTTATTTTAAATTTAATCCCTGTCCTTTCCCCAAGTTCTATATGATTTTTTGTTCTCCTTCCTATTGATTGCTGGTGTGAATGAGAGAAGAATGCCTTAGTACTCTAACACTTCTCTGCACTTTATGATTTCAGCACTTCCATAAACTTTGTGATTTTTGTCAGACATATCTAACACAAAATTATGAAGGCCATTAGTGAAGAGGTGTATCTGAGAGGGTTTTCCTTGCTGGGGTGTTTTCAGTTTTGGTGGGGGTTTTTTTCTTAATTTTTTCTTTTGTTTGTTTTGTTGCTTGGTTTGGGTTGGGTTTGTGTTTTGTTGTTTTTTTTATTGTTGTTTATTTTTTTGTTTGTTTTACTTTGTTTTGATTGTGGGTTTTGATTTTGGATTTTTGGGGAGCAGGGTCTAGGGGGTCAGCCTCAGTTTTTGTGAACATTTAGAAATCCCCAAAATTTCAGCCTGAGAACAAAAGACCTCTAAACTTACAACTTACTAAGGTATTTTATTTTGTTTGTCACAGAAATCTGTAAATATTTGACATCTATTTTCAAAATATGATCCCTGATACATTCTGCATCAATATGGAAAAGACACCAAAAGTGAAATTCATAGTGATCTGAAAATATGTATGTAGAGGACAAAAGAGCATAATCTTTTCTTCACTCAAGGAGAAACTGCATGCCATAATTATACTAAGAACATCATCTGACATTAAAATGTCACATGTATTAATAACAAACCCAGAGAGGGAACTTCTATTAAGTGCTGGACTCATGATTTTGTCTTTTAAGGTTTAAATTGATATATACTTGGGATCATCATGCACATTTCTTTACTGTCTTGATTTCTGCTGGTATCAATATTTGATCTTGCCCACTTTTGAGAAGCAAAGACTAGGATTTCATCCTATTAAATTAAATTTAATTTCTGCTACCTTTATCATCATTTAAGTCCTTCATTTTGTTCCAAGTCTCATTTAATTTATTTGTCCTTGGATTAAAAACAGTAAGAAGATACAGATTGAAAATGTTGCTTGATTTTCTTTCTAAATAGGTGTATTCACATAAAATATTTCTGTTAAAAGGGAAGCAGGGCAGAGCAGTGATAGCCTATAAGGTAAAAAAGCCCAAAGGTATAGCTATCCATAAGGAATGGTCAATTATTGCAAGCATTGATGTGTAATTTTGTACATTTCAGTTAATTTTCTTGTGGAAAAAAACACTGGCAATGGTTAATGTCTGAGCTGGATCCTGTTTAATTCACTGCAGACACCTTTTCAGACAGCATCTGTCTTCCCCTGCAGGATGCCAGTAAAGCAGGTAGACAGTCTCACTTCTGAAGTAAAAGCAGCCCTCAGTATTTTTGGCTAATGCTTTCAATAAGACAGATCTTCTGACACTGAAATTTACCCAGATAAAAATGATATTGGAAAAGCTATGACTTTGTCCAGCACTGAAGTTAATACTGGTGCTCATGACTTTTGGTCATTAGGCCTGAGTGCCTTCAAAGAAAAAAATCCAGGAATAGATATGACAAGGGAGTTCCAAAATGCTAATGCTAATTCTCATGTTTGGTGACCAAAATGATACCATGCTTCTCAAAAATCTTTGAGGGATTTGTAGTTTGTCTTGGCTGTGGCTAGGAATGGGTATCATTATTTACAATATTTTTTTATAGAGTATGGATTGGGGTTGTTGTTTTCTCAGTCATAAGGACACAATTTTTTATGTTAATGATTTGTTCCAAGTCTGTGTAGGCTACAGTCAGGATCAATGGATGTTGACAACTTGAGGCACAGCACACATCTGATACCTTCTAAAATTCCAGTTCCATGACATGGCAGTCAAGGAACACTGAAGATGAAGAGATCATCCTCAACTTGTAAAGTTCATCAATGGAAAACTTTCCTCTTTTTCAGCACAGGGCTCAGTGAAAGCAAAATAAAAGCCATGACAAACTTCCTCTTGCTTTCAGAGCTCTTGGTGTGCTTGAGGATATGCCTTCAAATACTATTGATGATATAAATGGGCTTAATATAATTTCCTCACATGAGTCATTAAATAGTCTGGGTGAGAGTAAGGACAGCTGATATAATGAGAAATGTTTATTTTCTTTCAATTAAGAACAATGGGAGTATCTGTCATGGATCACATAAGTCTCTGAAGACAGAATTATCAGACGGACACACTACAGCACAGATAGTGGTAGCAAACTGTAAGGCACAGATAAAACCAAATTCACCTCCATACACTGATCCTTTACTCACCCAGCCTACTTCCAACTCACACTTTCTTTGTTCTAAAATGAGATGTTAGAAATGGGCAAAGACCTCTGAAGTGGTAAGGAGAGGATGTCATGATCACAGCTCTGCTGGGCAATGGGCAGTACCTTGGGTTGTTACACCCATTTCCCAGCCAAAGGCAGAATGGAACATCAGAGTTCATACTGATACAGGGCAGAACAAAGGCTTGGCAATGCAGATGCAGCTCACAGGAAGACCAAGGATGGGACTGTCTTGGATCCAGCTCAACAAAGCAGATGAAGAATTGTGCCTGGTTTGCTTGTGAAAAGGCATGAATGGCTTTAGGAAAAATTGGTTGCCCTTACTGGTTTGAAAAGGAGGAAAACCTAACACAAATCAGTGCTCTAGGAGTAAAGCAGATAATTTCCAGAAACTGTTTTTTTTTTCTTTTTTTTTACGTTTTTTAATAATGTTACTTGTTAAGGTTTGCTCAATAATGGTATAAATACTTTTGCTGCATAAAAAACAAAAAAAATTAAAAATAAAAATAAAAAAGAAAAATAATTTCAGCTAGTTTAATATTTAATGTTGATGAAAACAGAAACAGGATCACAAAAAGCAATGAGGTTTAAAATATCTTTGATTATTGGTGTCCTTTCAGTGAAAATAAATTCTGTGAACTTTCTCAAATAAAAAGATATTCAATATATTTGGCAGAGGATTATAAGCAGTGCATATCCCTCCATTATGGAATGTGAGTCATACCAGACTTGGATGTGACATGATTCAGGTCCTTCTAAATGGGCCAACATCTCCTGCAAAATTTTTGACGGTGATGTGCTGTTGTTCATTTTTTTGGAAAGAAATGAAAAGCTCATTTTAAGCAGGTTTGGGAGGAAAAGGGAACAACACAGATGCAGGGGTATTAATCTGCTGTGGATAACTTATGTATGTCAGGGTCCATATTTTAAGTAAATGTTCATGGCATCATTAAGCTTGGGCATTTACAACATGCATCAAAAATGGAAACTCTGTTCAGTCAGAGAAGGCAAAGGTTTGCAAGGCAGGGTGTAAAATGGCACTTTTCCATTGATTTCCATGGAGATGCAGAAATTTACATCAGCCTGGAGTGTGGCCCACAACTCCTCAACATAAAAAAAAAAAAAAAAAAAAAAATTCAAACTGTGAATATGGAAAAGCAGGAATCTGCCTAACTTCTTCTGACTTTGAGAAGGTTACAGACAAGGTTGACAGTGTCATTGCATACAGCGTGATTTATCTGTAGTTTCAGAAAGCCTTCAATAAAGTTCCACATGACAGGCATCTGTTTAAGTTAAAAGCTACAGGGATCCAGGATAAGACATGGAAGTGAATAAAGAAATAGTTAAAAAACAGGACACAAAGGCTACCTGCATGATGAGCTAAACTGATGCCTGGGCAAAGCCGGTAACAGCAATGGTTCCAGCATAATTGTGTTCTTTTAGTTGCAGGAGATGTTTGAAAATGTTTATTGCAAAAGGGTAAAAAATAATAAAGGAAAAAGAGAAAGAACAAAAGATAAAAAATAAAAGGAAGAAAGGGGAGGAGAAAACTACCCCCAGTCTTGCTATTGTTACACAGATTTTTGCAGCACGTGACCAAGGAGGACAGTAGAAAATAAACACTTGCAATGAAGCAAGAAAGCAGATCTCCAGCAGCTGAGTGGAATGCAGCTGCTTAAATACACCCAAGCTACAATCAGCTCCAAGTTAAGAGCTTGTTATAGTGGAGGGAGGGGGATACAATCAGGCTGGATCAGTAGGGAGAGCAGACTCCCCTTTGATCTTCTTTCAGCTTTCATGCATGTATAAAAAATGCAAATAAAATAGACCCACCATTTTCTGTAAATTAGAGTTTCCCCCCCCCCCACCTCAAATTATCCAGCCATATTTTTTCCATGTGCTTTCAAACAAATTAAAGCAGCTTGGAAAAAAAAAAAAAGGACTTAAATATATTGAATGCATAAAAGTGGGAGTTCTGCATAATCAGTCTCCAAGAGTTCTTAAATCTCTGTATATAAACTGTTTAAAAGTAAATTAAAATTATTCCTTAATGAAATACAAATCTGAAGTCACTTGAATAACTAATCATTTTATGACCCATGCAGTGAATTTTTAATGCCTGCCTCTACCTGATTATTTTAGATATGTCTGCGTTGTAAAGTAAAAGCTACATAAATCATTAATGTGTTGATACAGATCAGTGAGCTGGCTACACTCTATCTGATTCCTCAGAACATACACTGTGTGATTCACCTCACTCCTATTTTATGGAGTCCAGATTTATTCTACATTTGTTCTTGGATAAAACCTAATTTGAAGACTTTGAATGGATTCTTTATAGGATTTACAGGACTGAGATTTCCTACACCCTATAGACAAAGAGTGCACAAAAATCTGCCACAGGTAAAGATACTGCTTGTAAAACAATTAATGTATACTTGCAGAAAAGCCTTTTATCCATGGTACTCAAATTGCTTTGCAACCATTAATTAAGTCTTACAGTGCACAAAACATTTTTGAGGTAAGTAACAATTAGGATTTCTACCTACAGTCTGGTAAACAAGGACAGAGCCATTGACAGCTTGAAATAGGAATAGATTTGGGAATAAAAGTCAAGTGTACTTACTTTCAGTTATCTGCTTTAATGGTAAGAAAACAAAACAAAAGAAAACAAAACAAAGCCCATATCAATAAAAAGTACATTTTAAAAGTACAAGATGAGTCCCTGAAGTTAAGAGGGGAAAAAAAGCGAGATCTGAAAAAATATTTAAAACTCATAGACTCTTGAAATTGACGCAAATTTGTTCTTTGGATTTTTCTAAAAGGAGAAAAATCAAGCTCCGTGGAATAACAATTTACCTTTTTCCTGGATTTGTGACAGGGATTTGCCCTTTCTTCTTGGGCGCCAGGACTCCCTCGCATTCGACAGCGCCCCTTTTCCAGGGGAACTGCTGCTCCTCCCGTTTTGCTCTCCCAGCTGCCATGATCGTCTGCCTTGAACCAGGAAAGCACACCTTCTAAATCATATTTTCTTCTTTTGTTGTCTTTGATCTTTCCTTTCAGCTCTCATAAATGAGTTTTGTTTCTTGGCAAAAGTACTCCATTTGCTGAGTACAGTTAAACAGCCAGAGTTTAAGGGAAAATCTGATATTGGTATTCAGGTGCATTTTTTGCTTTTTAACAGCATGTGCCTCTGGGCTAATATAAGGAGCCCAATATAATGAATGTTTCTGATGGAATAGGGTGCTATCGAACAATCCCATTGATGTGTGGAGGAGAGTTTACGTGTGATCTTACTGCCAGATAAAGTTTTTACAAGACCAAATCCTTTGTCATTGAAATACATTCCAGTTTTACTACAACATAAATGAAAATAAGTCATTTTGCAGCGTGTGAAGATATTCCTTGTGAACGTTAAAAGATGCAGTCATACAGAAAAGGGTCACTCACATGACCCTTTGGCTTTTTCTGTACTGATAATTTAAAAATGGGGAGAGTGTTTGTAGGAGAGAAAATACCACGGATATTTTAGAATGGATGAAAGGATAAAAACTGCAATCAGGTCAAAATATATATTTACTTCTCTTCTGCCTGTGTAAATCCATAATGACTTCACTGGAGTCAACAGTGTTACCTTGGATTTTAGGAGAGTTATTGAAAGTGGAATCTGTTCCATTATATTATCAATATGGAAACCTGCAATTACCTCTCTAAAAGATAACAAAGAGCCTGTCAATCCTCTTTCTTTATCCTTGTTTGATCTGGATTGCTGATGTGCTGGATTTTTTTTTTCAGCATCTGATGTATGTTAATTTACTGAGTATGTTTGTGACTTCTCTTGATAAGGACTCATTTATTTTTTGTTTGATTCCTTGTAAACTGACCAAGGGGGGAAAAAGCCTCTTTAACCCATCTCTCACATGCATTGTACAGTCTGTTAATGGGGTATTGATATAAAAAGCAAGCCATAAAGACTTACAGACAGAAGAAGAGTCTTGAAAGTGTTTGAAGTGTACTGTTGATGGGGGAAACACACATGTACCAGGTAATCTGCTGAACTCCATAAAAGTGTCTACTGATTTAAATAAGAGAAGGAAGACATTATTTTGAAATCCAGAAGGGACAGTTAAATGGTCTGCTTTCACCTCCTGGATAAAATGAACTATAGAATTTTACCCAGTGATCCTTGCAACAGGGAAAGCATGTTCAGCTTGGATTTATAAGTGAGTGCAGTCAAGCTGAGCTGTATGTGGTGCAACCAAGGCCTTTCTCAGCAAGAGCTCTTAACAAGAGCAGTATTAATTGTTCTAGCAGTCAGTGGCTAGTGGAGCTCATTTATTCAGTAAATACCATTAAAACAAAATCTGTGCTTCAGAATTCACATACAAACAGATGAAGGTTATTTTGAGTCTTATCATAAACTGACCGAAAACTAATAATCTGAAAACATATATAGGGCACCAAAATAGCTTTCAAAGCTGTATTTTGTTTCTCTGGAATTTATTATTAATTTGTTTGTTTTGTTTTTGCTATTAGTGTATTATTAATCTTTCTTCTGGCCTAGAACATCTCAAATTCTCACAGTTCACCTCAAGATGTAGGACTCTTTCCCGTTTATTTTACTGTGGGGTGAGGTTTGGGGGTCATCTGTTACACATCTCACATGTAGATTTGCTGATGTGTGTCCAGTCTTTCTTGCTGGGAAAAGCAATGGATAAACCCTGTCTATTTGCTGCTTTTTTTTAAAGTTTTAACCATTCCTAGTCACCTCATTGAAAAGTATCTCTCCAGTAATTATGTAAGGAATCTATGGTGAGTAGGGACCAGATCAAATCCTTCAAAATTGGACAGAATGGATCCAATTCCTAATCTCCCATTAACTAGTTAATATAAATAATTAAAATAATAGTGCTTTTCTGGGTTCCAGCAGGTGCAAAGGTGGTGGGAATTAAGGAACAGAGCTAAAGCAAGCCAGAAAATTATTTTAACTGATTTTATATTTCTGTCACCTGGTCCTCTAGGGACACCATCTACAAAACTAAAATGAATTTCTTTTCGCCCAAAATGAGTAAGATCAGAAGGAGAAGAGTTTCCTTGGAGGCTTGTAACTAACAAAAACCCATCACTCTCTGGTCAAAAATTATATTTTTTAAGAATCATATTTACAGTCCTTATATGTCTTTTCCTAGTTACAATTTGCATATATTTATTTTTTTTAAAGACATTAAAAGACAGGACATTTTTAAGATACTCCCATTAATAACAGCTTCTAAATTATTTCTTCCAGAGCTATTTTGCAACATCTCCAATGAAACTACACTCCAATTTGTCTTATAACAGTACCAGTAATTTTTAAGAGGTATATTTATTAAATCTTTTTCTAGAGAATCTAAGTGTCCCCAGAGAGTTTCTATTCCCCTTCCACATGCATGTGAAGTCCCCCCAGGCATCAAGCACTTCTTCATTCAGAGTGTTTTGTAATGTTTTCTTCCTTAGTGAAGCACTGGCAAACCTGTTAAAAGCAGCATCACACGATGTTCTTTCACACAAGAAGGTGGCACAGAGGATGCTACAAAAACAGAGCTGTGAGTTTAAAGGAAAGCTTATACAAGGCAAGTCTGACAGGAATACATATTTCATGGTACTAACTGAAACTTTGAAGTGCTCGGTGTTGATGTTGCAAATTGGGTAAAATTTTATTCAATTGGGGTAGCATTTAATTCACTCCATGTAAACTGGATTATTTCTGTGAACAAGTCCAGTATGAATTTCTGCTTGAATTCAGGGGCCTTTCAAATACATCTTTATGGCAATTCCAGACATGTCTTGCTCCTAGTAATATAGCCCCTGCTTGGTGTTTTAAGGCCTTGATCCTTAAATGACAGAAGTCAGTGTAGCTCCATTGAAATAATTTTTCTTCAGCTATAGAGCTGACATCCAGTCAATAGCACTCTTGAAAGCTCCTGGTGAATATTGGTAAAGTCTTTTATCAAACTTTTTGGGATAAGTAGCTGTTGGGGAAAATTTCTAAAAGGTAAATTTCAAACCCTAATTCCCCTTGACTTTTACTGAATGTCAATGAGACTTTGAGTCATAAATTCAGAAACAATTAAATGCTGAAATAAAAGAATAGGCAGCTGGAGAAGAAAAAAGGGAAGAAAGAAAGAAAGGAAGGAAAAAAAGGAAAAAAGAAAAAAAACAAAAAAAAAAACCCCAACCACACACAGATAATCACAGCCTATACAGTTGTCCAAATCCAAAATTAAGCTACTCTTGCAGCTTTTTTATACTAGTAGTGTCAAACTGTCATGACAAAATTATCTAAAAAGGCTAAAATTATTTTTTGACGCTCTTTTAACATTTCTGATCAGTTTAAGACTTATGTTATTCCTAAGGCAGAATGTTTAAAAAAAATGAGAATTTATCTCAGCTGAGCAACCTGTTATGGTGCATTCTCAAGCTCCTGTTAATGTGCAAGGTATTGATGACTGTCTCATTAAAGACTTACTCAGGTGATTCAGTCATGGCATCTGGTTGTTCAGAAAAATCCTTCTGCCTTTCAGGTGTAATATATTCAAGCACCGAGATACTCAGGTGTCCTGACCTATTCACAACATTCCAGGTCACAGAATAATTAATCATTAGTTGGAGAAGAGATTTGCCAGTTTATGGACTAGCTGTCTGATATACATGAAAGTCCTCTCCAAAAAAGAATGGCACTGTGGTCATCCACTCATTCCTGCAGCTGCTTTGACAAACATGTTTTCATTTTAACAAAGTTTTCAGTTTAACAAAGACAAGTGGAAGGTACATCTCCAGCTGTACCTGGACTAAAACTTGGATGTATGGACAGAGAAGGGAATGAGAGGCTGGAAAGCAGAGCCAGGGAAAGAGAGCTGGGGATCCTGGTGAATGGCAAGTCAAATGACCCAGCAGTGGCAGCCAGGAGGGACATCCCTGTCCTGGGGACATCAGGCCAGCTGGGCAAGAGAGGGGATTGTCCTGCTCTGCTCTGCTCTTGAGTTCTGGGGGCAGTTTTGGGAGTAACAATACAAGGATATAAAGCTATTAGAGAGTGTCCAGAGGAGGGCAACAAGGATGATGAAGGGCCTTGAGAGGAAGCTGTGTGAGGAGAGGCTGAGGTCACTTGGTCTGTTCAGCCTGGAGGAGACTGAGGGGAAACCTCATCATAGTCTACAATTCCTTGTGAGGGCAAGAGGAGCGGCAGGCACTGATCTCTTCTCTGTGACCAGTGACAAGACCTAAGGCAAGGGGCTGGAGTGGAGCCAGGAGAGGTTTAATTTAGTTTTCAGGAAAAGGTTCTTACCCCAGTGGGTGGCTGGCCACTGGAGCAGGCTGCCCAGAGCAGTGGTCACAGCATGAAGGCTGACAGAGCTCAAGGAGTGTTTGGGCTGTGCCCTCAGGCACAGGGTGGGATTGTAGAGGCTGAGATAGCAGAGCCAAGGTATGGATGTTAACTCTGAAGCAGAGAGCACAGTGCCTGTGGAATATCAGGCCACATAACTTTCTCAGTTGCTCCTGAGAAAGTGGCTTGGGAAATCATAAGGAGGAATTAAAACAATCCTCAGAGACAGAAAACAGCCCTGCAGGTGCTGTTTGTCAGTTTCTTGTTTTCGTGCAAGAGAGGGTCGAGGGGTGGTGAGCCCCACTGACCAATGATGGTGATGTGTTAGTTCACTAACCAATAAGAGTTTTCTCTTCTGTACTTTCACGTATCAGTCTGTAAAAAAGACCTGAGGTAATAAACTGAGAAAAATTCTCCAGTTCGACTCCACAAGAGAGTCTGTGTTGTTCTTCTTGCTGTTCCCATTAGAGCAACACCAAGGTTGTATTTTGAGGATCATGTTGGGTTCCCAATTAACATCTGAAAAGAGGCCAGTGGTGAATCTGGGGCTGATAGTTGCTGCCCCACATTTTGTGAAAGAATCCCCTCTATGCTTTGTTTCCCGGTCCCAGGACAGAGCTACTGATCCAACAGATACAGACAGAGGAAGTTGAGAAGCTGCTGGTGTTCATCAGAATCCAAACAGAATGGCTGTTCTAGGAGATGGGCTAAAGGAAAAAATCATACCAATCTGATCCAGCAAGATATTTAAACTTCTACTGATTGTTTGTAAGAATTAATATATCTGCAATTACCTTTTCATAAATACATTTTTGTGTAATATAACTTCTCAAAACTATTTCAAATCACCTTGGAAAGATTTGTGTGACATTGTCACTGAAATCTACTCTAGCCTCTAGAATTTTCAGGTTTTTTGTAAAACTGAATATTTCCTTTTCCAGATAGTACTTAATATATGGAATACAGCGTAACTCACATTTGTGGCTGTAAGCAGACCTAATTCTTCATTCAAAGCTTTCATTTACCGAATTTCTAAAACAAGGTCAGATTCACTCAAGGTGAGAAAATATTATGCTAAAATCATTAGATATGAATGGCCTCTTAACAATTGTAAGCAACCAGGAGGATGAATTTCAGTCAAACCTGTAAAAATTACAAAGTCTTTATAATTTAGGCCATCTTTCTGAAGAAATTTAAATTATAATTAATTAAAATTAGTAAGGAAAAAACCACCAAAAAAATTTGAATTTTAAAGGAAACACAAATAATAATACTAATACTGAAAACTGATAATACAAAAACTGACGTTTAAGCAGTAATCCTCACCACTGAATGTGTCACACTGAGATAATTAAATATAACATCAGTTACATAACTCAATGAAAACCAAGGTATACAATGGCAACATATCCTTTCCACAGTATTGCACTTAGACAAACAGAAATTATAATCAAAAGTGTTTTGCATTTCTAGTTCTATTTATTTCTTATTATATTACTTTTTTTTAAATTTATGTAAGATATTTATGTGCCCTCACTCTTTTTTCCAAGTCTTTCAAGTAAAACAAAAGCTTTAAAGATTTCATTAAGCTCTAAACCAAGCTTCAGTGGGTGTGAATATCAAATTTTTCTGCATAGTCTCAGAAAGTGAATGTGTTGTATCAAGGAGTAGAAGTGAGAACATTTTTGCTGGTTCATTATTTTGATGGGAAAACTTGAGGAACTTATTTTCACAGTAAGGGTAGTCAGCAGAAACACATTAAAAAGAGATTGCCCTCACTGACCAGTAATAGTAACACAATCCACTTAATGAAACACTAAAAAATTAAAGAGAAAGGAAAAAACAAACAAACAAACAAAAACCGCTTAGAGCCACTTCTTAAGCAAGAATAGCTACCCCAGAAACAGAAAAATTACTTTTGTGAATAAGTGATTTTCAGTGCAAATAAGGAATTCACAGTTTGGACCAGAGACCATTTATCAGAATTATTATCTCTGAATGTTAGATGTGCTTCCTCACAATAAGTTATATATACAATGGCCCAGATGAGCAAAACAGCACAGCTGCATCTGTAGGCCTCTGCTTAAAATTCAACAACAGCAGTAAGTATTAAAATCATGAAAGACATTTGAGACTAACATACAAATACTCTGAGTTCAGCTCATTTCAGTGCTGTGCATGACACTCTTTACATTAATGACATTTTCCCACCTTCTACATACAGAAATGTTCGTCAGCTCTGCTTAGAGGTCTTGTTTCGTATTTTGTGGTATGTTTTGTCTAAAACATGTTTTGGTAAGAAATAGTAGAAGTTAATTTGATTTATATCCTCAAGGGAAATGAATGGACTGTGTATCTTTCTTCCTATCAGAGAGTAGCTGGAGCATGTCCTGCTTTTCCAGTGCAGTGACTTCAGTCTCTACTTACTGACCACGCCAGGAATGACACAGTGGGAACGATTAACTGCTGTGAGGTGGGAGTCATGGATGCTGTCCTGGTCCTTAGCTCTCCAAAATCTCACCCATGTAGAAAAAAAACAACTCCTAACTCCCTGGTCAGAAATCAGAAGTGTTTTCTGCTCCCCACTTGTTGTATACAAGCTACTGCTTAACACATAATCCTGTGTTTGGAAGGTTTATACATTTAACATTTAACACAGCTTCTTCCCAGAAGCTGGTTAATCATCAGAAGGTTTTGGCATGTACAGGAACAAATTAAGGCTGAGAAAAAAATTCCTTTGTTTGGGAAAAAGCAAAAAAATAGATATTGTTGATTCACTTTTAAGATTTCTTAATATACATTTCTTGTTGTTTTTTCAAAGTGTTCCTAGTCATGACTTCCATTAATTTGGAGAGATTGGTGGGATTTATTTTTTTTTCAAAATGTATTTCTTCAAAGTAAAATAAAATTACTGTATGCTATAGCAGAGATATTTTGTGAAAAATATTTCAGGACAAGTGTTTATCATGAATGAAAACATTTGGCAATTTTCAAAGTAGATTTTTCATGTTTCTTATTTGATCATTTTCAAAATCTGCTTAAGAAAGCTTCTAATATACAAAAAAACAAATAAAAACTCTGAAATGGGATATAGGTTTGACTCTTGTTTGAAAATCCGGGGAAAAATGGGTGGCAATTCCCTACCCATATTCCCTATTCCCATTTTAATGGTGTGCATGTGTGTAGCAATGGTCATTTATGGGGTTAAACTGCACAGATTTTTATAGCCTTCTGTTTTATCACAGAAAAAGCACATGTGTGTGAGTTGCAGATTGGAAAGGGTGGGAAATGAGAACATTCATTTCTACTCAGTAAAATATTCAGTCTTTTCAAGAAGCAGCAAGTGAATTTAATTTTACAAAAGTCAGGTCACAGTTTTGTCCACTTTTCTGCTTTTTTCCCCCATCTCACATTTTTCAGACCTTCATCCAACATTGTTCTTGAATGTACTACACAAAGCCACTTTCCAAATCTCTGGGAGACTCTTGTAAGTATTAATTTTAATCTTAATCTTAATCTTAATCCTAGTCTTAATCCTAATCTTAATCTTAATCTTAATCTATCTTAATCTAATGAAAGGTAGAAGCTAGAAGGCCTTCAGAAGTTATGTACTGGATTAGATTCATCAAAAGCACTCAAAAGAAACAATAAGAAAAAAATACTCCAAGGTCTTGCAGATAGAACAAGAAAGTTGAAACAGAAGTTCAAAACAGCAGCAGCAAATCACTGAGGTGACTTTATTTTATACAGGAAAATATTATTTATCTCTTAATTAAAAATAAAAGATTTACAGAACCCTGGTACACCAGAGATATAAATATATATTAAAAAAAATAGGTAATTTTTGGGCTAATGTTAGTAACAAATTAGAAATCCCTTCAATCTTTGAAGTGCTCTAATCCCCAAATTGTTCTAAATGCTCAGTGGTTGCTTTTATTCATCAAAAAAAAAAACCTGTCAGTTTCTGATACATGTGTTTATAGAATTAACTCACAGGAATCTCAGTCAATTCAAAAAATTATCACAATTTGGGACAATAACAAGTCTTTTGGTAGTTGAAAAGGTGAAAATTGAGAAATAAAATAAAAAGAGATTTAGATTCACCTCTAAAAGATGACTTTTAGTTCACACTACTCAGTTGTCTAAATCAAATATGTGGGGTTTGTTTCCCTCGCCTCGCTGCATAGTCAATGGAGAGACATTGGGATGTCTTAATATTGATTTTCTTACTTGTCACCTGAAATGTCATCTTAAAATTGTTTTGCTCTCAGTGTTCACCACCAAGGAGACCTACAGAAAGTGTACTCTTAATTTAAACTTCTGTTAGGTGCCTAATGTTAACTGGAGTGAATCTGGCTTCACTCCTGCAATTCACCCCTAGGAATGAATATTATTACATTACAATAAAAATAACATTACCCATCTGGTCAAGAAGGTGTTGGATGGGAAGATAATTCAAAAAGTTTGCCTTGTCTGTAGGTAAATAACCAGACATCAGGGGGTTTTTTGGTTTTTTTTTGGTTTTTTGGGTTTTGCTTGTTTGTTTGTTTGTTTGTTTTAATTGTAGTAGGTTTTGTTTGTTTGTTTATTAGGGAGGGTTTGGTTTTGTTTTTGTTTTGGCTTGAGGGGTTTTTTTTTTTTGGGAGGGGATTATTCTGCTAGAATCAAAAGAACTAAAATAAAATAAAATAATTCAGATTTCAACTCTGTCCATAGATGCAGTTTTAATATCTTCTTTATCCCCTATATCATTCTCTGAGGTGTCTTATCTTATACAATGATATTACACAAGTTTTTCTACTGTTCCTTTTTTAAAGATAGGTATAGTGAAATATCAGTCATTTGATTATACAGAACTTTCCCTGGCTTCTCTTCCAACTTTTGTCTAATATTAGACAAAACACAGGGCATGTTCAGATAGTGGCACGGCATATTATGGCAGTCTTTTACAGTGAACAAATGTTATTTCTTATTATCCAGCCAATCTTTAGATGACTTGAACTTCATAAATAAGCTTTATAAAAAAAGAAAAAAAAAAAAAAGAGAAAAAAGAAAAATGCTTTGGTGGGGATACAAATTACATGGTCCACTTTAAAATCTAATTCAAAAAAGTTCCCTGTGATTCATCCTTTCCAGCTCCAAGGCAAACAGTGATATTGGTAGCACATTCATAATTCAACATGGTTAAATGCCAAGGGCCGAACAGAGAGCACCCTCCCGGCCAGTACGAGCAGAATGACATTCATGGTTGATTCAGCTCCTCGCAGCAAGCTGTGTAATTGGAAAAGCCAAGGGAAATGACCCCAGTCTCTGTGTCCTGCTGATGTCAAAATGCATTCCTATCACTCTGACAAGTGGCCAGTTTGGAGACTTCCTTAGAATGGGAGTCAGAGCAGGAAGGCGGGAGGCGTCAGGAATAGCTCCAGCACAGGTAGGGTGTGCAGGCAGAGCAGCTGAATCTGTGCCTGGGTGTTGAAGGAGATTGAGGAAAGCAGGCTGAGAAGAGGACATCTGTTTAGAGTAATTTGGTATCTTAATTACACTGCATGATATGCACCAATGTGCTTAATGACACTTGTACTTAATAAATGTGTAGACACTGCTGTAGAGCTGATCAGTGCAATCAATAGAAATGGATAGAATATCTGAAAATGCTGACACTGTATTCAAGCCAAAAAAATATGATCTATAATTTATGTGATCTGGGAGGAAGGGGAAATTATAATCTAGGACATGAGTGAATGGGAAGTTCTGAAGCTCTCTGTCATTTGGATCATTCAGATCCCTTCAAGGGGGAGAAATGTCCTGAGTTAATGTTACCCATGATATATATTTTTCCTCTTAGATCTGTAGCATAAACATGGTTTAACTAAACAATGCCTAGTCAGCACATTAAAAAGAGGTAATATTACATACTTACTAATCATCTTTGATAATACATTGTTATTAGTAATAATTAATATAATAATATTTGTAATAATATGGTATTAATACATGCACACAATCTTGCTTAGCTGGATTTTTCCATCTGTTAAAAGAAAAAAATGAACAGCATTGAACAAATGAAGAAATTGGTTTCTATTCATTTCTTCTGAGCTATGGACTGTCACTTCCACAGTGAACTGTGGAATAAGGGTCAGCTGCATTTATACACCATTTAAACAGTTTGGATATTTTTTAGGGGAGGAGAGGATGGTTAGAAAATTATGGTTTTTAGTGTATTTCTACCACCCAGAACCAGTTCTTTCAGAATTTTGTTTTGCAAAATATCTTCTTATGTTACCCTAAAGGACACAGTTTCTTTTTACTAAACATGACTTGTTTCAGGTACAAAAAAACACTTTTTGAGGGGATATTTTGGTTACTTTGTTATAATTTTGACTTACATTTGAATATAAGGGATGAATGTAAATGAATATACATTTGAGTATGACCTAATGCTTTGTTTACTTATATCAGTTATAATGCTGATTGTAAGCACTAAATGCTTAATATATTTTAAATTACTTTCCATTATCCTTATACTTGTTTAGCTGCAGTATTTTAGTCTTTTTCATTAGTACGGAATACAATTCTGAAAAAAAAAAAAAAGAAAAAATTGTTTCACAATCTTTAAGTAAATTTCTTGTTAGAAATATTATTTCTAAATAGCTAAATTAGTAAAATTTCCCTATTGGGTCACAAAACTGCAAAAAACACATAATTCCTGACAAGTATCCAAGTATCTTTTTTTTTTTTTTCTTTTTTTTTTTCTTCTTCTGTCTCATATTAATATTTATGTGCAAATATGTATACATATACACATTACCACTGAACCTTGCCTCTCAATAATACTTCATCTGAAGTGTTTTTCTGCTCTACTGCTAGAAACACTTTGCCGGTCTCCTTCACCTCTTTCTGTGTCTGAAGTGACATTTGATAGCAATACTTGTTTAGCAATTTGTATACCAATTCTTTTTTTTTGTGTTTGTCCAGCATTAGACAGATCATTTGGTAATGAATTAATGTCACAGTTTTGTGTTTTTATCACAGATATCACACACATATTATTTTTTCTACCCAAGTTATGATGGCCTAAGAACATTGCAAATGAGATGACAGGCATTACCTGTAACATGTTACACTAAGAGATTTACCCTGCTCCAGAAAAGTGACAAAATATAAAGATGATGCTGCTCAAATCTCTGAAAAAAATGATCTGTTTTTCTTCTGCTGTACCAATAGTTCAGAAAGAGGTAAGATTTCTCTTTAGTTTTAGGAAAATTTTATTTTACTATCCAAAGGTGAAGACTTAGATCTGTCCAAGACAGACCATTCCAAAAGAGTTACAGTGAGGCTGGGGAGAGCTCTGAAGAGGTAAAGAAGTGTAATGGTTACTTATTGGTTATTAGCTTTTTGTTCTGGCTCTGATGTTTATGATTAAGATCATACTTTGAATTGACATAACTCAAGTCTAGCAAAGAAATGTATTTACAGCACCAGAACACACCCTATGAATTTTCATGTTTAAAATAAAAGACAGATTTTTGTGATCGTTAATTTTGCCAGGTAGCACATGAATCCTTGAAAACTCTGAGTCAGTAAAAAACAGTGAGGCAGGCCATGAAGTGAAGTGACAGAACTGGGCATCCTGTGAATTTGTTATACTGAAAAAATCTGCACAGTCTCGCTAGAATTTCCCAATCTTCTTTCTTAGTGTGTGCTTGTCCATGTGTCCCTGGACAGACACACACAGTGTGTGTTTTTTATCCAATGAAATATTTCTGATGGGAGCTACAATGGAGTCTAGAGAAATGTAACTTAAACCTAAACTTATGTGACTCACCCATGTATTGAGCATATAATTCCCATGGTTGCCTTTAAAAATCAAACCCTTTACTAGCTGAATATGTAATTCAGTACAAATTATTTGCTCAGCTCTACTCTTAACACTGATGCTTAGCTGGAGTTGAACAGCATTTTTCATCTTCAAAGTGCTCTTCATTCATTAACTAATTCAGTCTTCTAGATCTCACTGGTAAGATTTTTCTGAAAATAAACAGGCTCCAATTCCTTTTGGCTCCAATTCTTCTCATGACTTTCAGTTATATTCCCTCAGACTTACTTAACAACTCTTTGTTGGAAAGGTAGAATCAGAAAGGAATTATAGATGTGATTCCTTAGCCAGAGAGGCTAAGGAAGAAATACAAATGAAAGCACAGTTTGAGTAATTCAAAGAAACCGGCCTGGCAAACCAGAACGCATTCTTTCCCCCAGTAAAACTAAGCTGGGACCCTTCTCCCCAGCCTTGTAAGGAAAGGTCCGAAGTAGCCTGAGATAGTTAAATATATGCAAAAGCAGAGATTTCTATAGGTTGCACACAAATATTACTGTATATATTAGTATACTTATAAAGATTGGTTGGTGAAGGAATAGAATATTCAAATGTCTGGATTATATAAACAATTGTAAAGGAGAGCTCGCTCTCCTCTTTTTCCGGCTCTCTTACTTATGTTACTCTCTTCCTTAGCTATCCTAAGTCCTGAACTCATGTATTCATGTTCTACCCCTTTTTCTATTGTTCCCTCTGAGCCTGCTTTGGGCTTCATCTGTTGGCTCCCAGCAGGGCTCCCTCACCCACACCCTGAAATAAACTACCAACATCTAACTCGACTTTAGAGAGGTCTCTGCCGTGTTCCAGACCGCATGCACCCCGAAGAATCTCTTACACCTCTTCTTTCACATTCACTCACTCATGACTAAATCCATCCCCAAGGTAGCCCCACTGAAGTGACTTGAGGCAAGTTTCACCACAGATTTTTCTGGCCCTGCTGATGACGACATTCTTCAGATAGAGTCCTTGTAGACGTTTATCCTGCTCTCCACCCCCAGCTATCATTTGGCCAAGCTATACATATTTACTGTCTCTCTTTTCATCTTTCCTCATAAATCAGTCCCTCCAGCCTCTCAGTCATGTTGGTTGATTTTGTCTTTATTACCATCAATTTGCTCACAATTATGTAGTGCTTAATAGCTTTTCTGAATATCTTTAAGTCAAGAATGACACACGGCAGGGGAACTGCAGTGGTTGTGAAATAATTGCAAGAGCTGGTGGTGCTCTGGAGAGGGGGAAATTTTGCTGTTGCAAATTATGCTGCTTTTTTTAGTTCTAAATGGCAGGAAACGTAAGGAGAAAATTAATTCTAAATATTTTAATTTAAAGACAGATAGAAATAACCCTTTTTCTCAGAACAAAAGAATTTCATAGAAGCAGAAATATACATTTTTGATTTGCTTACTAAAATCACTTAAACATATTCTATGAAATCACTCAATAACTTTTTGGGAGTGGAAATAGAAAACATTCATTTAGCTTGAACTGTCTTTTATCAGAAACATTAGTTGTACATTTATTCTGTTCTTAATGGAAACACAGATAAATAAATTTATAAATTACATTTTAAATTACACTTGTCTACATTTCTCCAGATTCTCCTTATTTCATACAATACTTATTTGTCATCTCCTCCCACTCAGCTTTTTCCTATTATCTTTGCCTCCATTAATCCAATCAAAATACTTCTAAAACCTGATTGCTTGCCCTTTCTGACTCTTCTTCCAAACTGTTTTAGAAAACCATATTTTACTTTTCTCCCCGGCAGTTTTTTTTTTCTTATCTCCATATTTTTCCTCCCTGGCTTTTCCCTGCCCTATCTCATCCTATCTCATCTCTTCTTCCCGTGACCTCTCCATCACCTGCACCAGTGTCCTCAACTCAGGGGTCCCTCTGCCTTTTCAGGACCACAACTGAGGCAAATTAAGTCCCACCAAATTCAGGTTTCCACAGTGGGACAGTGACGTCCTAGTACCATGATATAACCAGATGAGACACATCCTCTGACTCAGTCTCTGCTCAGGTGATAATGACTTTTACTCAAAAGTAAACTATAATTATTTATTTTTCATGTGGACATCTTAAATTTTTACATCCTGTATGGAAAAGGAAGTGCAAAAAACAGCTGGGGAGGTTGAGAATCTCTTTAAGAGAAACCTAAAAATAGTGAATGAACTATAACTTAATGTTTATATTATGATATTGTTGCTTTAGATACTGTAATGCCAAATCCAGGAAGTAAATTTTAGTTTTATATTTTTCATTATGAGCATAGCTCTCTTTCTGTGTGTATATATATATGTGTGTGTATATAAGGTCCAGTGTGATGTGGGGTACACTGAAATGTAAAAAAAGGTATGAATTTCAGGATTGATTTGCTATAAAAAGAATGTCAGCTGAGTTTAAAAATATGTTTCTCCAAAGAAAACCAAGAAGGCTGGCAGGTCTATCATATTGATAAATATGACGCATGAACAATGTTTCACATACATACTGAAGTATTTCCCTGAAACTGAAGCCATATGCTTAGTCTACAATCTCTCCTCATCTGTAATCTTGAATTGTCTGAAAAGTGCTTTAATTATTTGAGAAGCAGTGTGTTTGCAAAGGCAACTGCTAAGTTATTATGCATGAGAAAATTCAGTCATGACTCAACTTGTTTGGGTTGCTAATAACATTTGAGTTGAAAAACCCACCAGGGTCAATTTGAAAACCTAAGTAGAAACTCATATTAATGTTATTATTAATATTATTAAACAGAAGTTGAAAGGCAAAGTGGAAAGTATTTTGCATACATGTAAAAAAGATGTTCCTCTGCAATGTTTTATATTGACAGATATGTCTATAAAGTTGGTACACAGGGGAACAGTAGTAGGAGGAACTTTAATTGAATCTGAGCTGCTGCAAACTTCTGAAGAATTTGAAGAAAAGTAATTTCAGTCAATTAAATCTGAAGCAATTGAATCGAGTGCAACAAGCAGGATTTAAACCCAGTGACACTGGAGATCTAGAACTTCGCTTAGGACCTTGAATTTACACAGAGTTTTCTTCATTTTGAAGGTGTTCATACATACAAACACCAACACTATTACCAAAATGTTTCAAAGGTTTGACTGATTTAAGGGGTGGTGTTCAAAACAAGACTTACTTCTACATGCCACATACTATTATTAGCTCAGGAAGTTTCTATGTTGCTAAAAGCACATGAAGAAGACATTAAAAAGCAATAATTTCCCTGCTTGGTATACATTTTCCTTGAGCACCAACTGTTTGTCACATCCAGAAATGAGACAATGGGCCAATTTGTTACATGACATTGATCAGGAAGTGACCTCCAAAAGCCATTTTTAGTAACCACAACAGTGGGCTGATCTTTCCTTCAAGTGCAAGTGGTCTTGCTCCACAGGTGTAAGAAATCAGGAAAGGAAGGCAAGAGAAAAGCATGGATGAGTCAACTCCTTCTAACTCTAAAGAGCAAGAAAGAAATGCATAGGTCATGAAAGCAGGAACAGGAATCCTGGGAAGAGTATAAGAATGCTGCCAGCTGCATAAGGATGGAGTCAGGAAGGTCAAGATGCAGCTGGATGTTTTCCAAGCAAGGAAAGACTAGTAAGAAGTGGTTCTACAGGTACATCAGCCAGATTGAGAAAATCAAAGAAAGAGGACGTTACCTAATGAGCAAGTCTTCCAAACTGGTAAAAATGTGTGAGAAGAAGGCTGTGGTACTCAGTAGAGTTTTGTTTTAGTCTTCAGTGACAGTCTCCTTCTCACACCTCTTAACTGGATGAACCACAAAAGAGGGACCGGAGGAGAAAAGTCCCTCCCACTGTAAGAGAAGATCATGTTCATGACCACCTGAGGAACCTGAATGTACATAAGTTAATGGGATACAATGAGATGAATCCTAGAGTCCTGACCGAATTTTCTCATTTGCCAAGCTAATTTTAAGTTGTCAAGCCAACTGCCTGCAATGTCTGAACATCATGGCAGCCAAATGAAACCCAATGTGGCTGGAAAAAAGGAAACACTGTACCCATCTTTAAAGAAAGTAGAGAGGAGGGAACTACCAGCACATCATTCTCACCTTTGTGCCTGGCATGGTTGTGGAACACGCCCTCCTAGAAGCTGAGCTAAGGCACACGGTGAATAGAGAGGTGACGTGAGACAACCAGAATGGCTTCACCAAGACCAAGTCCTGCCTGACCAAGCAAGTGATCTTCTGTGATGGAGTGACTGTAGAAGACAGAAGAGCTAAGGATGTCATCTATCCGGAGCTCTGTAAGGCCTTTGACATTGTCCCCACCAAAATCCTTCTCTCTAAATTAGAGAGGTGTGTTTTGATGAGTGGACTGCTCAGTGGTTTAGGAACTGGTTGGTCAGTGGACTCCACAGGTCAGTAGCTCGACAACCAGAAGGAGACCAGTGACAGTGATGTCCTTCTGGGGCTCATATCGGCACCGATATTTCTAATGGCTGTGACAGGTACAGTGGGATGGAGTGCACCCTCATGAAGCTTGCAGATGACACCAAGCTGAGTGGTGCTGATGTGTCCTGATGTGACCTGGTTTTAACCATAGTTTGGCTGAGGCAAATGGAAAATGAGGGGAGCAAGCCAGTGTATTCACTAATCGGCCATGACTGATAACCACAGAGGGCTTGGAGAGAGGAGAGGCTGGCTCTGGAAGAAACATTTACTACTTTGATTTGTTGGCCAAGCAGACACCAATGAAACTAGTGGCTGCAACTCAGAAATTAAAAGAGAAAGAAAGAAATGGAAAGGAGGGTAGGCCTCCAAGACTGATTACTGCTGCATAAGCATTTTGTCATAAGCAAAAAAGGAAGGCAGACCAGATAGGGGCTTCTAACAGTGACAGAGATAAAGAGGCTAAAGTTTAAAAGCACAGAAGTTTAACTGCCAGTATTTATTTATAGCTTCACACATACAAAGGCACTGCTATTTCAGGGAAACAGCACTATTTTTTATATGTGTCAGTTTTGAATAGTCCAGACACAGTAAAAGTAAAATAAAGTGAACCGCATGTGTTAAGGAACAAATTTAAATAGCAATGGCTCTGAGAATAAAGTGTACATTAAAATAAGGGAAGAGGCTATAGCTCATTTAATTTGCAGAATAAATCTCTGACAAAGATCCCTGTCTCGTGCACAGAGATTATATTAGGAGTTGAGAAAAAGATATAAGCCACAGTCTTATATGTGTGTCAGTGTGTATGTGTGTATAAATACTGCCAATACTGCCACTTATCTATCCACTAACTATCTATCCATCAGCAATGCATGTACATTCATAAACATTAATGTTTATTTTATTCATTAATACACAGAGACTTACCAATTAGCCGTATCAATACTTTATTTGGCAATAAATTCTTTGAGGCAAGGGTTTTCCTCATTTTTATACATTGCATATATATAGCATAGAGAGATAATTGGTTCCATAATGATAAAACTATTGTGCTTCCTTGCCACCTTATTTTTTACTGACATTATCAGAGCTGTTCAATAAATGCCAGCTATTCACTCTCTGATACATCACTTTTACTCATCATGTGCCACATGATTTATAGAGAAAAAAAAAGTGGATCATATTAAAAGTATTTCAAAGTTTACTGGAATTTCAATGGAATGTGTTTTCATTGTCTCTGTGTCTAGATATAGTTTTTGAGCCGGTGAACAAATAATTTTTCAGGATGAACTTAAATGTAGGATGCAATACTTCTACTTATTTATTACTATTTAGTACTTTGTGCTAAACAATGCACTTTCACTCATGATGATGAAAGAAAAGTATCTCAAAGACCCATCCCTATGTTTTTCCTGGTTAACATACATGTTATTTAAAAAATGCTGAATTGTAGACTTCTCTACTGATCATAGAAGCATAAAAAGGAAGCTGCTTTATGACAGATTTTTCACTTGGGCTTCCTTCCTTTGCCATGTCTCTGTCAAGGCAAAGTTTAAGAATTTCACTCTTTATACCTCTCAGTCATGGAAATTGCTTTTTTTTGAGATATCACATAGAAAAAAACCCTCAGTTTTTGTAGTCTGCTGCTGCAGTTGCCCTTAGGAAGATCAAGCCCTAAACTGTTTCTTCCTCAGAGCCAAGACACATCTCTACTGACAAGAGATGGGCCACAGCCTTGCTGGTTGCCCCACAGCAGATATCTAGTGGGGAAGAGAAGGCAGCTGGGCACCATGCCATAAAGGAGGCGCATCCAGCACATTACAGAGCATCAAAATTGCCTCTGAGAGAATTAGTAATTAGCACAGAGGTCTTCTCAAATTAGTGTACTTTAACTCCCAGGACTAACAGTGCAAGTGGGCTACTGGACTTTGGCTTGGCATCATCTAGTTCCCATGAATAGAGAAAGTGAGATATGAGGTTTTTTCCCTATCAGCCATCTTTAGAAGGAGGTTGGAAAATTTAAATATGGAATAAAATTACAATCTGAGCTCTGATTTAAAGACAATATATGCTGCCTTTCCTCTAAGCCAACTGTTTATGAACTCAGAGTTTCCACTGCAAGTAGTAAACTGCCTCAGAACCATCTTGGAGAAGCTTGCCCTATGTTTTCCTCTTCTCCCATATAAGAGCTATTGCTGAAAAATTTAATATAAACCTCTGGTCTTGATATTTATCTTCCTTTTTAATTTATTTTATTTTCCTACTTATTACAGGTTTCTTTATAAAGCTGTAACATTATCTTCTGAGAAACCAAAACAGTCATGATTCTCTCATTTGAAAAACATTTATTTATCTTATTTATCTTAGAAATAGGAAAAAAAGGCTTCTTGGTAATCACTGATTTCTGTATCTTCTTTATTTTCTCTCAATTTCTTATTTTTTTTTTTAAACACCAGTTGTTTTCATTATTTCAAAGAATACAAAAGCAAAAACAAACTTTAAAAAGTCATATCAGTTTATACTCTGCATTGTCTTTATCCTCCTCTTTTCACTGTCTCCTCCTAATGACTTTCTGACACACACAAAAAGAGGCTAAATTCCTAAGATTTTAATGAACAGTTGGTTTTTCCTTATCTAGTAATTGGTCCTTTTGATTTCAGTGGCCTTGCTCATAAAATAAGATACAACTAGGTATTATCAAGGATATATTAATCACTAACAATTATCTAAATGACTAAGGATCTTGATTTTACATAAAAAAGATTAGACTGTTTTAAGATTATGTGCTTATGAAGAAGCCAACAACATTGTAAGAACTCCCAAATCTAATCTATTTAAATCTTTCCCTTAGTACTGAAGGGGACTAATCAGAGTCTTTTTACCTTCTTAGTGAGAATAAGTGAACATTATTTGGCTATTCCCCCATTTTTCATTAGACAATATTATATGGGTAGTAATTTTGCTATATATATGAAGCATAACTTCTTTCTCCCTGGAACAGGCAGAAAGAAATTAAATCACACCTATTCAGAGAGGCTTCAACATTTCTGGGATAATTCTGCAGTACTTCACTGTGCTTCTGACTTTCACTTTGCTTAGGGCTCATTCCAAAATCAATCAGTAGCCTTTTATGTGTTTATATAGCATTGTATTGGCACATCTAAGTATACAACAGCAGCTCTTTCTCCCCATAGTGACTTCCAGCATCTTGCTGCAAAAGATATTTTTGGGACGAGATTTTGCCTGCCAGTAATTCTAGGGTGACTTTGTAAAGGTCAAAGAAATTACTCTCAGTTTGTTTAGTCAAAAACTGACACACCCACATGGGGGCGAATAAAATCCACATGGGTTACACTGGCATTACAGTGGTGATTTTGTTTGTTTATTTATTTGTTTGTTTGTTTATATATAAATATGTGTGTGTATGTGTGTGTATTTATCTCCTCCAAAACACTCTTAGACTCTCACTGCAGCCCCTGTCATAATTGAAGGGAGAAGACAGTTATCTCATGACCTGAAGGCATTAGCCAAATTATCATGGATCAGACATCCGCAAAATACAAAATGAGGTTTCATTTGACATAGACATTTACATCAAACATATACAGAATAATTATTTCCACTGGAGCATTGATGAATCAACCAATGGCAATTTAATGAGAATACTGTCTGTCCTTGTAAGTTATATTCCCCTTCAGTTGCAAAGGTGCTAGCCAAGCGCATTGTATCACTCAGTCTTGTCAGAGTAGATGTTCTGTCACTGATTAAAGAGCTGGATGTCCTCTTTAGTCACAAAAACATTTCATGGAATAACCTTGTTTCTGTCTTAATGGATTCTTGCAATGTAATGAAAGGCTCCAAACTGGACTTGAAGAAACCCTCAGAGAGACAGAGAGTGTCACTTCTCACTTAGTCACCGCTGGCAATTGCTGCCACTCTGCCCATAGCACACCTGAGAAGAGATGTACAAGTCATTTAAAAGGCACATTCCGTCAAATGCACAATGGGTAAGAAAAGCATCAGAGGAGTTTTTGCTTCCTTCCCCCTCCCCAGCCTCCACAACTTTCAGATTTCTCAGATTTGTCACAGCCAAACGAGAGGGTCAGGAATAAGAACGAATATTTGATACCACTGTGTGAGCTGAGTTTGACATGCTGATGGCACCTTGGTAATCTCTGCCAGGAAAATGATTTCCCAGGGTTTGCAGGGAAAAAAGCTGGGGGAGAGAAAGGAGAACTGACAGTGCAGTTTCACTCCACATCTGCTGCCAATTTTAAGGAGTCACTAATTCACAAACTATATGGTAAGCACATTTAACTGTTCTAGAATTTTTCTCATGCTTCATGAAAACAGAGATAATAACTGGTAAACCAACTGTAAAATTAAAAGAACTAGATGTTGCCAATAAAGACCATCATTTCAGGAAAATAAATTTGTTTCTTGGAAGCTGATCTCTAACGTATGCTTTAGGTGCCCACAAGAAAAGCAATTCAACTGGAGAGTAAATTGATCTTGCTCCACTGGTTTATATGAACAGAGCAAAAAATATACACCAAGAGGTTATCACTTAATAACTCTTTGTTTCCCTAATATTGAATCAATAGCAGGATCTCTTGGAGTCATCAAATCTCGAAGTGCAATGTAAAAACATATTCAAGGACACACAGTCATACACAAACACACACACACACGCACGCACATGCGCCACTGAAGAAATAAACATTTCCAAAGCAAAATGTTCCATCACACTTAAGACAATATTGGTCTTTGGAAGATAAGAAACAGCAGCTTAATATCTTCTCACAGAAACTCATGGTCCAAAGCATCTGCTGGTATAATTCTTATTTCTGCAAGGGGAATGGTTGTATACACAGTTATTACTGTGTTTTAAAGCACACTGTGAGCAAGATGATCTCATCTCCATGGTATCCAGAGACAGGACACATGGGAACGATTCAAAGCTGGAGCAGGGAGGTTCAGACTGGATATAAGAAAGCTTTTCCTTGCCAAGGAGGTGGTCAAATACCAGGACAGGCTTCCTAAAGAGGCAGGAAATTCCCAAGCTTGGTAGTGATTGAGATCAATTTACTTTCACTTGGTCAGGCCTGAATTTGACAGACATCGTTGTAGGTTCCTTCTGACTGAAACAGTCATCCTTTTCTTCCCATTCCACTCCAGTCATAGAGATAAGCATTTAAAAATGCTGAAGGTTTTGTTGTCAGGCCTCAAATTATGTCTGTTTTACTGATAATCCTCATTTTTTTGTCTTACAGTGTTTTCATATGTAAAATCTGGAATGAGATCTCTTGCCAAGATCTTTTCCCTTAAAAATGAAGGGACAAATTACTGGGGTAGTCATTGGCTAAACTGCAGTTCACAGAAACACTCTTGTCATGAAATTTTCTCAGGCTCCATCAAGGTAGCAGATGGGTTCAGGACTTAAAATATTGTATATAGGTTTTCTTTACTGTAAGTAAAGTGAAATAGAAAGGTCTAGGGAAATTATCACATGATTTCAATGACTGTGTAATAATTAGGTAAATAGCCTCTGAAATGATCTTGTTTCTTGCAAAATACACCCAAGATGCTTAGCACAAAAAGAGCTATCTACATTAAAGAAATGCATCTTATGAATGATTGACATAAGCCACAGACTTGCTCATACCCATATGTCTCATTAAAATGGGTTTAGATACAGTTTATATCAACAATGGTACACGGGAAAGAAATTAATCTAGAAGACAATTAAATTATTTTAGCTCCCTAACTTGAAATATTGACCTTATTGGGAAAGAGCCTCACATGTAAATTGAGAAATAGCTCAGAATAAACTGCAAAGTATTCAAATTCCTTCTTTCCCATGAAAACACACCCCAAAAATCTCTTCTGGGATCCCCTGTATCCCCTATCCTTATCCCATACATATAAAGAAAAACATTAATAAGCTCTTGTAGCGCCCATGGTACCAGTGCTAGCAATATTGGGAAAAACAGTCAAGACCTAACTATGCAAATGAATAATGTCTTTCTGTGCTGATGAAATGAGGAAAAGCACATCCATGTGAGATGTAGATGCCATGATGTTGGTTACTGTTTGCATACAATAGGTCCTAAAGCAATGGTTCAGTTTAATGTTTCTAATAATAACAACCATAGTGCTAGTAGCACTGTCATACCTGTGGTTAAATTTCCACTCCTGGTGAGTGGAAAAAAAGAAAAGAAGAAAAAAAGTTATATTCCAGGGACATGAATTAATTGGAAAGCTGTATTTCCAATACAGTGGATATTAAGCTTTACCATTGACACCAGAGCTGTGAAATATAGCTGACTCAAGGGGTAGGAAAATAGAGGAATATGTTTTCCTGACAACTGACACATGGCCTGCTGTCTCCTGAAAGAGCTGCTGGCCATCCACTCTGCTTCCTGACACCCACAGGCTGCCCTGAGTCTCAACAATGGGTGAATTTCAGCAAAGTTTGACTGCTCAAACACAGTGTGCTTCAGCCAGGGAACGGGACAGGAGTCGCAGACGATTGATTCATCTCTCCGGGTTCCTAATATCCCCTGGTTTGGGAATATATATCAAGGCCTTTATTTCATTTAGTACATAAGGAAGTAAAGGCCTGCAACCCATTTCCATTAAATTAAAGCAATCTCTTTTTCTTTCTGCTTTTTTTTTTTTTTTTTTTTTCCTTTCAAATCTTTAAATAAGATTCAGCATTAGACCTGGTCCATAGTGGTGAAAAAAGATGTCAATTCTAGATTTTCATCAGAAATAGTTGTTTCATTTGTTCAGAATTTATTTCATATCTGAGGAATAAAATGAATAACTGATAATGAAAGAAGGGATACAATTTATTTTATGGGTTATATATGCTGGGAACTGTAAATATCAGTAAATCAATCCCCTCTGTCTGCCATTACAATTAACACTCATTTTAGAGAAGAAGAAACTGAAGCCAAAAGTCAGTTTTCAAGAGATCTACACAGGAGCAGATATGATCTGAGATTTTGGTGTCCTTATCACCATAATTCCTCATGAAAAATAAAGATTTGCTTAATTTGTCTGCTTAAAGGGTGCACTGAATGGACTTTATTTGTGCATATGCATGTGTGTAAGAAGCTTCTAGAGTCTCAGAAAGAGGATGATGCTTCCCAGTCAGGAATGGCATCATCAGCCAGCTTAAAAGGTATGTGATAAACACATTTATCCACTAGAGGATGCCTGGGCAAACTCTTCTGGGTAGAAAACAGGTTGTTATGCTGAAAACTTCAGCTACAGATGCTGAAAAGCACAAGCTTGTGATGACAGCCATAATTTGCTAGCTTCATCTCCACTATCAGGACCACTGATAAAGCAGGGAATGGACAGCTCTATGTGCACCGTCAACAATTTAACAGGCACATCCTGGCACAGCTGGTGCAAGGAACACAGGGAGTTTGGGGACATGGATCTGAAAAATCTAACAGAAATGGGTTGAGACTTGCTTTAAAGTTATACATGTGCTTTACTGAAGTAAAAAGTTTAGGCAGAAGCTGTCTGCACATAAAGCAGCTCCATCTCTTTTCCACAAGTTCCCTGCTCCTCACCTGGTTCTGAAGCACGGTGTAAATGGCTTTGCTTCAGCACGAGTGGGGCTGCAGGAGGCAGCAGGAGCTGCCTTCTCAGGAGACTGAAGCATGGACAACTGGTTTTCGTAGGATTTAAGGTTATGCTTTCAGAAAACTCTGTAGAACTGATCTGTACAGAGTGGCTTGATGTGACCCCGTGGCTCTGGCTCTCTCTGAGGAATGGGAGTTCACCGTAGGTTTGGCTCATCAGGATTAAGAAATAAGGCACAGAATTCCTACCAAGTTGTCATTCTGCTGCTTTGTCAAGGTCCATGCTTGAAGTCAGAACTAGAAAAAGCTGAAACACTGCTCAGAAATTCTTCCCAACTGTAATAGCTCTCTGCATTTAGAATATTCTCACTTTAAACAACTGCAGTTCAATACACATGACAGCCACTGCTAATTGACTCAGCCTTTGCAGACAATGTATTTGCTCATCCTCTGCTGCTACCAAGAAGTTGCTGTAAGAGAAAATAAAAAAGAAAACAACCTCTGAGCTTAAAATCCCAAGTTGCAACATATACTTTAAAGAAATATGCACAATAGTTTTTATTGTTTGTGTCCAGTCCGTTTATTTCCAAATGTTTAACACGATGAAGTTCAACAGATAGAACAGCTAATAGTACTAGGTATTGAATTTACAATTGAACACAAAGTGGATGAGTCTATTATAAAGCTTGTCCAGGGAATGCATTTATGAGGCATCCTCTAATCAGCAGAGAGAGGGGGCATGTTTGTCCTTTCTTTGTTGCTTGTGAGTTAGTGTTAGTCCGAAAGACTGGCTTGTATCCAGGAAACAGTAGATGAGGGTGGATGGAATTTTTTCCCATGCCTCGTACTTGAAATAGGTCAGTATGCAAAACTTAATTATAAAGAAAGATAACCAGAACTGTTCCTTTCACAATTAAAATAATTATAAATACAAGCTCAGAAGACTCCCCTTGCATCTGAGTATATCTTTCCTGACTCTGACTCAGTGGTACAAGTTTTAAATGGGGTTTTTGCAAGCACTACTAATGTTGAAAAGTTTCAGAGAGCTTTAAATATTTGATTTATTGAGTTGTTTTAATGCAGGTTAATTCAGCTTGTACCTAGCTTCTCTGGATACTCTGGAGGACCTGTGGGTTTGTTTTACATTATGGAAAGGAAACATTTATCTTGTGATATTGATATTATCATGTTAAGTTGCAATATTCAATTATTCTTAGCAGCATTAGAAAGGGCTGATCCAACAAAACAAGATGAATGCTTCCATTTTGTTTCAAAGCAAAGTTCATGAAAATAAAAAGTCATGGTCCCTACTTGATTAAATTTTCTCTGCTCTTTCTGGACATCCTATTCTCAAATGAAAATGCAGATAATGGGCTATTTTGCTCTTTTTCTGTCTAGATTGGCAAATCATTATCTGTATCCTCTCATCCATTCACCACACAGAAAAACTATGTCTTAATACTATTAGAATTTCAACAACTATAAAATGCTGATATATATGCAATCTTTTTATCCATAGATCTTAGAGGCATTCATAAAGAATATTAACATTATTATTTTCTCTTGTCACATACAAAAAAGCTGTGACATTCCTTTAGCAAATCAGAAACTGAGGCAGAAAGCATCTTCCAAGGATATCAAACAAGTTTAGATTTTCAAGTATATTTTTGATAAACCATGGCCAAAACCAGAGAGAAGTAACCATGTAGTGCTCATAGTACATAGTGACCACAAGTGTAACAGAATATTATCTATAATTTTAGCTAGAAATTAGAAATTGTCAAGAAATTTTAATACAAATGAGCATTATTTCTTTAAGCTTCTAGATTAATCTTCCTATGTTATTAAAAGTATGATATACAATATTATAATTATTTTTTTAAATAATGGTTTTATCTTATGTGTTGCCTTGCAGTGAAAACATTTCATCCATGTATCAATATTTTAAGAATGCAAGTTTGGTCAGGATGAAGCAAGAATATCATCAAGAATAATACAGAATAAAGTAGAATTGCTACTAGAATTGATGAACACAATGAGTACACTTTTTCCTAAATGAATTAAATATATCTCTACATCTTATATTTTCAGAATTCCTTAGTTTCTTGCCGATACTCCCCTCCTAGCACAGTACTGCTTGTTTTCTGGTTTTGGCTTGTGTTCTAGGACCCTTTTGACTGCTGTAAAACTAGCATCTTGTTGTCCAGCTCAGTAAATAAGTAAGAATTTCCTGGGATTTCCACAAGGAAGCAGAAGTGGAGAGGGAGATTTGGATTTCACCACTACACTAAGGTCCTCAAAACATCCTCTTTTACTGGCCTATAACTCAGAGCATACTGCTGCTCAGTTCTTTACCCTCAGTTCTTAAGATTCTAGGTGTAGGTACTTCAAGACACAGTGAGTTTCCTGTAGAAACAGATACTCTATAAAAATTATATTTTATTTAAGTACTTGTGTATAAACTGCAGAGACTGAGGTATCACTATAGTCAGTTCAAGACAGAGTGAAGTAGGTTAATGATTTGGATTCAAATGGCAGGTTTTGTGCAAAAAAAAGAAGGCTGGGGAGTATAAAGTGTATTCTTGGTTACCTTTTCATTTATGCTGGATCATTTTCTGTTCTTTATGTATCTATTTGTTTATACTTATGTGTTCTTGTCATGGGAAAAAAAAAAAGCAGAATAAAAAAACAATTCAAACAAACTCCTTCCTGTGCTGTGACTTCCGTGATGTTCTGAGTACTGTAACACAACCAGATTTTTCCAGAATCCTTCCTTTAATTAGTGGACAAGCCACATATATGCAATATGCTAAAGCTTCTTATTTACAAGAGTCTATTTCTGCAATTAGAAATCTTAAATTTGACTTATAGAATAGTTAAAAGAAAATAATTAATAGGACTACCTGAATGGTTTCTTGCATAAAACATTGGGAAGTTTGCCCATATTTCTATTAAACTGCAATTCTGAAATCAATGCCATGTCCAGTTTGATTTTTAGAAGTCTAGATATACTTTCCAAGATTATATAGATGCTTTAAGCCAAAATTTCACAACAAGGGTCACTCTCACCTTACTCAATGACATCTGTGTAAAAAATCAGTAGCTTATCTCATTTTTATTCCTCCACCCCTCTCAGTGGGAATCCCAGGTCAAGGATGTATGTACATATTTTGTACTAGAATAATCACGTCCAACATAACTTATAACTGATACATAACTTAGCTCTCTCCTTGCCACCTCACTGGACAACGAATTTTGCTTTCTTATTAGATGTACATTGTGCAGTGATAGCAACAAAATGGATGAAGAGTGTGCTGAGACCACCCTCAACAACCTCAGCGATGGCTGTGAAATAAAACACCCTGGACATGCTTTAAAGGAGTTAAAGCAAGGACCCAGCACAATGTGTTCTTCTGGGTTTTGCCATGTTTTTGTTGCTGCTTGCCCAGCATGCCCTTCAGTCCTTCTCCTCCTAAAACTCCTGGAGCCTTCAAGTGCTTCCTTAAGATTGCTGTTGTGCTCAGGGTGAGAGAACAGAAACACCTCCTAAGAATATGACTGATCCTCCGTCAGCTGCTGCACTCATTACATGCTCAGAGAGATTCACAGAGAGACAGACAGACAGACCAAATCTGACTGCCATGTTATGGACTTGATATGTGAAAATAAAGATGAGTGACAATCCAGGGTTAATTCTCTCAGTTCCCATTTGTGCAAAAAGGAATTTTTAAGAGAGGGTTTTTTTGTTGTTTTTTTTTTTCTAAATTTTTTTATGATTTAACTGTTTGACTTCAATTGAAAATAGATAGCTTGGAAGTTATTTGTTTCTGAAGTAAATGGAAGTGAGGAAAAGCATCTGACACAGCTCAGTTAATTTATTGATTAAGACCATAAGAGACCATAACCAATATAAAACTTAAAATATGTTACCAATAATTCATGTATCATGGTTCTGAACCAGTTAAAAAGGAGGCCAGCTCAGCATGACTTTTCAAGCTGCCTTCATATTCTATTTCTTTAAAACATATAGTTTTATAGAATTTAATAACCCCCCCATCTGCTTATCTTTAGAGCAAATGTACCAAAAAATATCAACGTGTACCAGACACATAAATTATTATTATTGGCATCCATTTAACAGTTTTGAAAACAGAAACATAAAAGCAACAGAAAACCATCTAAGCCTAGTACAAGGAAGAAAGACTTCATATTTATATAACAGAACCAAAGGCTATATGAAGTTTAATAAGTCTCTTGATGTGAGTTTTGGAAGTCCATTTCAGAGCTTAATATGCTACAGAATGTACCTTCATACACATATTTTGAAATATCCCCTTGAAAATATGTTACTGGTTAAAATAAACTGGTTATAAAGATATAAAATTGGTTAAGGGATGATTCTCTAATTTTTTCTTTCTTTTTTTTTTTATTTTCCCATCTCTTAATTCATTAGTTATCATGATACAACATGGAGCTTTCCAACATTTTTTGTGTCTGCAGGACACCACAAATCACACACTTACCTACAACTTTTCAACTGATGTTCATGACCGCTGTGATTTCCAGACAGTGCTCTGTCCAAACTCTGGATATGTCATAAACTGTGCCTAGCACTGCAGAAAAGGTAGCATATTCTGTCTTCTCTTGATGAAGTTCATTAGGATTCAATCCTTATATTGTAGCCTTCATTTCTCTAAGGCTGGTAGTATTACAGCCCAGGAAAGGAGCAAGTCAGCTGGTATTAATGACATTAACCCAACAAGTAAGAGAGCACAGCTGAAGATTTGAGGTGTGGTAGATCTCTGGGTGTTTTTCCCTGTGAGGAATCATCCATTTCTGTAGAATGGTCCCTTATATATTTTGAAAAGCATAGCTGGTCCAAGTTCTCTTCAAGGAAGAATGTGAAAAAGTTTTTTTTTCCTCAATGACTTACTGGTTTATTCCCATTATGGTAAGTGCAAAATTTCAGTAATTCCCAACTTCTACTTCTGTCTTATCACTGTTGTAGAAAAATACCATGTGTCCATTTATAAAAAAAAAAAAAAAGTGTTTCTTGCTGCTGCCATTGCAAGAATAACTAGTATCATTCTAAAATTTGATTTAAATAGATTTCATTTCTGGTGTGGATAGCAAACATGAGCATTATTTTGTGAAACAAAAGATAGATTACAGTTTTGTTGAAAATTGAGATGAAAGAGAAGGGAAGTGCGGGGGGAAGTGGGGGAGGAAGGGAGGAAGGGAGGAAGGGAGGAAGGGAGGAAGGGAGGAAGGAAGTGGCGGAAGGAAGGAAGTGGCGGAAGGAAGTGGCGGAAGGAAGTGGCGGAAGGAAGTGGCGGAAGGAAGTGGCGGAAGGAAGTGGCGGAAGGAAGGAAGGAAGTGGCGGAAGGAAGTGGCGGAAGGAAGTGGCGGAAGGAAGTGGCGGAAGGAAGTGGCGGAAGGAAGTGGCGGAAGGAAGGACGGAAGGAAGGAAGGAAGGAAGGAAGGAAGGAAGGAAGGAAGGAAGGAAGGAAGGAAGGAAGGAAGGAAGGAAGGAAGGAAGGAAGGAAGGAAGGAAGGAAGGAAGGAAGGAAGGAAGGAAGGAAGGAAGGAAGGAAGGAAGGAAGGAAGGAAGGAAGGAAGGAAGGAAGGAAGTGGCGGAAGGAAGGAAGGAAGTGGCGGAAGGAAGGAAGTGGCGGAAGGAAGGAAGGAAGTGGCGGAAGGAAGGAAGGAAGTGGCGGAAGGAAGGAAGGAAGTGGCGGAAGGAAGGAAGTGGCGGAAGGAAGGAAGGAAGGAAGTGGCGGAAGGAAGGAAGGAAGGAAGTGGCGGAAGGAAGGAAGTGGCGGAAGGAAGGAAGGAAGGAAGGAAGGAAGGAAGGAAGGAAGGAAGGAAGGAAGGAAGTGGCGGAAGGAAGGAAGGAAGTGGCGGAAGGAAGGAAGGAAGTGGCGGAAGGAAGGAAGGAAGTGGCGGAAGGAAGGAAGGAAGTGGCGGAAGGAAGGAAGGAAGTGGCGGAAGGAAGGAAGGAAGTGGCGGAAGGAAGGAAGGAAGTGGCGGAAGGAAGGAAGTGGCGGAAGGAAGGAAGGAAGGAAGGAAGGAAGGAAGGAAGGAAGGAAGGAAGGAAGGAAGGAAGGAAGGAAGGAAGGAAGGAAGGAAGGAAGGAAGGAAGGAAGGAAGGAAGGAAGGAAGGAAGGAAGGAAGGAAGGAAGGAAGGAAGGAAGGAAGGAAGGAAGGAAGGAAGTGGCGGAAGGAAGTGGCGGAAGGAAGTGGCGGAAGGAAGGAAGGAAGGAAGTGGCGGAAGTGGCGGAAGGAAGTGGCGGAAGGAAGTGGCGGAAGGAAGGAAGTGGCGGAAGGAAGTGGCGGAAGGAAGGAAGTGGCGGAAGGAAGGAAGTGGCGGAAGGAAGTGGCGGAAGGAAGTGGCGGAAGGAAGGAAGTGGCGGAAGGAAGTGGCGGAAGGAAGGAAGTGGCGGAAGGAAGGAAGGGGCGGAAGGAAGGAAGGAAGGAAGGAAGGAAGGAAGGAAGGAAGGAAGGAAGGAAGGAAGGAAGGAAGGAAGGAAGGAAGGAAGGAAGGAAGGAAGGAAGGAAGGAAGGAAGGAAGGAAGGAAGGAAGGAAGGAAGGAAGGAAGGAAGTGGCGGAAGGAAGGAAGGAAGTGGCGGAAGGAAGGAAGGAAGTGGCGGAAGGAAGGAAGTGGCGGAAGGAAGGAAGTGGCGGAAGGAAGGAAGGAAGGAAGGAAGTGGCGGAAGGAAGGAAGGAAGTGGCGGAAGGAAGGAAGGAAGGAAGGAAGGAAGGAAGGAAGGAAGGAAGGAAGGAAGGAAGGAAGGAAGGAAGGAAGGAAGGAAGGAAGGAAGGAAGGAAGGAAGGAAGGAAGGAAGGAAGGAAGGAAGGAAGGAAGGAAGGAAGGAAGGAAGGAAGGAAGGAAGGAAGTTCATGTCCTTATGTAACCTTACAAAAGCCAATCTTTTTCCACAAGATAGATACAAAACGTCCAGCCAATGCCCCTAATTCCCTCTAAGTATACCAGCACTCCACAGACAGAACCCCCAAATCTAGTTTCAATAAACCCTTTATGATGGCCAGTATATTGAGGATAAAAGCCCAAGTTTACTAACAAGCAAGTACCTCTATTCCAATTTAAAATATTTCAACTGAGAGTGTTCTAGCCATGATCTTAACATGCAAGGCACACACAAAGTTGACAAAGTAAATTATTGAAGACAATGTCCCACTGTAATTAAAACAGTGTAAAGGCAGAACGCAGAAAGTCTCCCACCCACCATTCACCCTTCCCATCCTAATGCAAGTAGAAATACATGCTTTGTAGACCACAAATACCCAGGCTGATTAATTACATGGCTATGCAATATTACTCATGCATTCCTCCTGAAATGTCAAAAGGATTAGGAGTGCCACATCTTTCCTCCCCAACTCTAATCTAAAGGAGCCCTGCTGAAATGAAAACAGTGCAATTACTTTCGTACACTGTCAATTTTACAATAGGGGGAAAAAAGAGCTTTACTAACAGCAAATAATTATACCACCACTTAATGATTGATTTAACATAGAAAACCCATCTAATTCCTTTTGTCATTACAATCTACAGTACTAACACTCTAACAATGCTTCCTTAGTAGTTTGGCATTACATTAGCATTAAGAATAATGCTAATATAAAACCTAGCTTAACTTTTTATATTGTTAATCTGCATCAGTGCACCATACTCCTGGTGTATTATGAGGCCTATTAGTGTAGCAAACATTTGGAGCAATACAATCCAGTCTAGCAGCATCATTTCAAGAAAGGGACTCATGCAGAATTCTGTGCATTTGAAAAATTAGCCTCCTACATGACAATCAGACTAAGGGGTGATCAACTTTCCTTTTCGCTGCAAACAGTGGCCGATGAACTAAGTTATACTGCATAACACAATTCTATGCTTTCAAGCCCTAGATACCTCCAAACTGATCTCATTCAGATGATTGCTGCCCCATCTTAAAGCTTCGAGATGGAGATGGACTTATTTCTGATATTATTTATAGGATCAGGACTGCATTGGGATGGGAAAGTCTTTTATAATTATATGAGAGCCTCATTTCATGCTAGAGGAGTTTGGAAGAATTGTTTATTTCTATTTAAATACACAGCACTTACGTAATTGCTGGATGAATTCAGTAATAAGCAGAATAATTGCTGGTTGAATTCAGTAAAAAGCAGTACTAGTCTTGTAGATCTAACTATACATAAAAATAAAATAGAGGTCTGGTATGAGCAAAGAAAGGAAAAGTAGCATTCTTGCCTTAATATTGTAGATTTCATTGTATTTCAAGTGCTCTATTAATTCTGTAGGCAGAAAACTTTTCAGAACTTCTGAATTGCTTCTGAACAAAAAATAAATCTGAAAAGGTCAAGGATGTTTTATAACATTCAGGTCTGGGCCAGAAGAGGTTAATTTCTGAATGTCTTTTAAAATAAGGACATATTCGATATCTGGTTTAACAGAAAGTACAGGTAGAATTGGTCATGTATTTATCTGATATCAAAATTCAGGAAACTTGATTGTCTTGCCCATTCACATATTTGATGTAGTGTCAGTGAGGGTTTTAGCTTTCCATTCACCTCTAATAAGAATGAAATGAACATAACAAGCATTGCAATAGGGTGAAAGAACTGCAGTATGAAATTGTACCCTTGAATGTCCCATCAGAGAGGGCTGTAAATTCTGTACTTTCCATTTCTCGGTCAGAAAACACGTGGACTAAGAATGAAAGTGTGAAATCATTAGAGTTTATATCTCATCCTGTCTGTAAGCTTTGGCCTATTTCTTTAGAAGTGTCACTACTTCCTGTTTAACATATCGACCTGCCTATTTGGCATTTGACAGCAGTATTGAATTTTTGCTGAATTTTATGCTTCAGGAAGGACATAAAGTAACAGGTTTTCCCCTGGGCTCCCCCCTCCACAGCCTCAAATTTACTATGAACTTCAGAAACACTTTGTAATCTTATGTAAATATGTTATTTCTTCTTTTCTGTTGGAAGCAGACTTCTTTTCCAGGAGGGGCAATGAGGCAGTGGAGGGGTGGTAAGGGTTCCCTTGACTCTAGAGAAGTCGCTTCAAAACAGTACAAAGCAGAAGTAAATTAATGCCCCTTTTACCTTTTCTCCCAACATTTTATTGGCTAGTTTGGTTGGATCCCAGCACATGAAGTTGTCTTAGATGATCTCTCTATATACTCTCCTATCTTTTTCCTCTTTCATACTTTCACAAAGCCCATGGCTGGAATTGCCAATTTGTTGGCAAAGAGTCTGAAAAGTAATTATTGCAACACTGAAAAAAAAAAATAAATCTGTGGTTTTTGTTTCTGTTTTGTTGTGTTTTTTTGTTGTTTTTTTTTTTCCCAATTCAAAACCAAACTTTGGAAAACCTTTTGTTTCCAGTAGAGAGTTATAGATGAAATTCAGATGTTCCCCCCAAAAGAGTATCATGACACTTATCATTAAAATGATGAAATACTGTGGAATTTGCAGTGGTCATGTCACCATCTGAATACTGCATAGAGGCTAATAGGAAAACATAGACATAGTGGATTCTGCAAAGTCACCAAACCAAGGGAAAAATTAGTTAACAAGGAAATCTGAGGCAAAAAAACCTCAAAAAACTGACTTGTAATTATACTAAAATTCAGGTGTGCAGAGTTTTGCTTCTGTAGCACAGACTCTCAGCATCTTCTCCTCACTTGTGTCTGAGAACCAGAGTGAGGCATGAGGGTCTGGTGGGTTCTTTGAAAGATGGCCAGGATGAGAAGACTTGGACAGGTGAAGAGAGAGTGTGTGTGTGTGTGTGTGTGTGTGTTTTGAAGGGATATAGAAATATCTTTAATATACCTATGGATAACTTGGGGGAAAAAAAAAAAAAAAAGTGCTAGGTGCTGAAATGGACCATAATTCTGATTCTCCTCACTGGCTGCATGACAGAGAAGGTTGTTGAGAGAAGATGTGTCTTAAAGGCTTCTTCAGAGTCTCAAAAGACCATTGTTTATAGGCTACAGATCCAATTCTTCCCCCTCCTCCTTCCCTGATCCGCAGCTTTTAGACATAGTAATTCTAGGTTCCACTTCACAGGAGACAATTAGATTTACCAATATTTAATTTTAAAGCACAGAGTGTTCATGACTGCAATAACTTCAGTGAAGGGACGGGGACACCCAGAGCTCATAATTCAACTAGAATTTAGCATTCTAAAACTTCTCTGTTGCTGAACCCATTCTTTCTAACCTTTCATTTTTCCTCTTTGTCACTTTGCTCTGCCAGCATTCAGCATTACTATTTTTCTCAATTACTCTCAAACTTTCATCCACCATACTATGAATCCCTTTAAACCTTCTTTCCTTTTTTTATTTTCTTATATAACAGGTATGAAAAAAACTTATGTTTTCCTATTTTGTTCTTTCTTTCCTTTACCTTTCTTTTTTTTTTAATTTTTTTTTTCTTTATTGCATAGATTTATCAGAGAGGAAAAAGAGTGATGAAGTTCTTTACTAGTGAGTAGGAATAACTGAAAACACCATGATTACAACAGAAGGGATGAGGTTCAACATCTAATTAGTTACTTAGCTCAGACACAGGCAATATTAATACTTTACACAAAGGAAATCCCACTCCACAAAACTGTTTATCTGTCTTTTAAGGAATAAGTCCACTTATTTCACTTTCACTCATTTCTGCCAGACTTGATGACACATTTTGGTTTTAGTCTGTTAAGACTCCTTTAGCCATCTCTAAAGTGATATTTTCAATATCAAGGTCTTATCAGAAATTATTATTTTGCTTTTGGCCAAAACAGACTTCCTAAAGCTATGGAGAAAATCTGAATTACATCATGGCCTAGTGTGTCAGTAATATTTTATTTTAAACTGTACTTGTGGACATTTCTGGAGTCTCTTTATCAGAACAAAAGAAATATGAACTATCCTTCTGTGACTTAATTTTTCCTCTTGAATGTTCTGTTAGATAAGGAGTCAAGACTGAAGTGCACTGATCCACGGAAGTGGACATGAATATGATTAAATGGGATTTAGGGATCAAAGAAGCTTATAATAAAAGCTTAACATATAGGACAGCAGGAGAAGGTGGAAACCAAGCACGTATGTGGAGGGCAGAACACTGAAGATGTGTTTTCAAGGAGAAGTCTTAAGCACAGACAAGAGCAACTGGAAAATTATTTGGTCTCCCAGCACCTAGCACTTTGGTCTCCTAGCACTTCAGCTGAAAATTCTGGGCCAATTCTTAACTCTCTGGGTTTTTCAAGGCCATTTGAGGTGCTATTTAATAAAAGGTCTGATCCCATTTCACAATCTGAAGCCACCAAAGGGGATCATAGGCATTCCCTTCTTTCACACAGTGTTTCTCTGGGTAATATCAGATGTACTGTTTCTGACACTTTGATTAGCCAGGTAAATTTCTCATTTTGAAATTGTTATTAATGGTTGGATGACTTTGTACAGCATTGGTGTTCTGAACTTCCTTACTGAGTAGTTAAGTACACTTTACAGATGACACAAAGAGAATGGAAGGAATGGGGTGATAGAACGGGAATGTAAAGTAGAATAAAATAGTTTCTGAAACAGTGGGTGAGGCTCTCTCAGTCAGTATTACCAAAACACAGCTTTAAAAGTCAGGGAGTTGACTAGAGTCAACTCAAAGTCTGGTAGGCCAGTAAGAATCTGCCAAAACCTAAGAAAAACCATCTGGCTCTCACTCGGAATACAATTCTTGTGTAACTTACTGATTTCATTTCCACACAGATTTGAAAATGTGGACTACTTCCATCATTATTATCTGGTCCAGTAGGCCAGATAATCTTGATAAAATTCACCCTCTTTTAAGTCACATATTAATCAAATGAGAGCCTGCTCAGGTGACCCATATTAGCTTTATTAGACTAGTCCTTTCACAGACTTAAGTCAAGCATCAAGAACAGTATAATTCCTCACAAGGTCCAAGCCTATCCAAAGGGATGTCATGAAGTACAATGCAATGACTCCATTCATTTCCAAAATCTTTATGAACAGATTCACCAGGGAGCTAAAGACTGCTCCATAAAATGAACATATTCCTATGCCTTCCAGCATGGTCCCAGCTGTTCACAGTCTCTCCCGCTGACACCAGGACTTCATCAATCTTTGATCTCATCTCCAGCTGCATGTTTAAGGATCTCATCCTAGAGAACAAGCACAATGCTAAAACAGTTCCTCAACTACTGCTGTAAGAAGTGGTAAAGAAGGAAATATGTAAGAGTCTGCTTCAGCTGACACAGCCCAAGTTCCTCATTACAAAAAAGGTTTCAGATCACTAACTACTCCAAATTTTATTTAAACTCTGTCTTTAAGACACTATTTTTCATATGGAGGCTACCAATTTTCAGTAGAGTTAACATTATGTTTATACAATATAAACTAGGACTGCACAGGTCCATCCACACCAGTAAATTAAATGATCCCCAGGAGTGGCCCTTGTCATTGCAGCTGTTGTTTTAAATTCTGCTTAGGGAGGGATGCATGGGAAATGACAGATGACCTCAGGCAATGTCCTGCAAGGATGAATCCAACTCTTTACAAGTAGAGATTTGACTTTTCCAGTGTCCAGGCATATCCTTTAATTTACTGGTGTGAGCAGACAGAACAGAACTCACCAGGCTTACCAGTAAATGGGAGAAACAGCTATAATGACTAAATCATGTTCAATTTTCCCTCCAAAGGTACTTACTTTTCTCTGGTAGAGACTTTTAAATTAGGTCCATACAATGGGCAGTGTAATTAACCTTCTCTGCATAGTATTTTCCTAACAAAAATGGCAAAACCACTGGTAGTGAAACTGAAGAAGGGCTTGAGAAACCGATACTATCACAAAGCAATAAATAAGTGTCAATTTTAAAGATAAATATACAAAAAAAGAATGACTAGTTAAGGTCTGGAATGTTTTAAGTCTTACATAATGTTTATAAGGGCACTAATGAAAGGTGGAACAAACAGTAATTATTATTATTGTTATTGCTATTAATATTGAAAGTGGTAATAATATTAATAGTATTAATATTATTAGTAGTATTATTCAGTAACACCAGAGTTCTACCACATCCTCAAGAAAGGCTATCAAAAGTTTGAATAAGCTTTGATGAAAATTACTCATAATTCTCTGACAAAGTTGATGCAGTGATGTGTTACTAAAGCTGAATGATTTTTCTCAGGTTTTTTTAAAGCTCATTAGTAATTAATTTTTTCTTCTTTAAAGAAGATGAGGTCTTCTTTGCATAAAAATGAACCATGGGCAATTTCTAACAGAATGAATAAGTCTTTTTCTTAGCATGCTTCAATAAATAGCCTGGGCTAAGATATTGAAAAGAGACTTGATTGAAAGGGCATTTCAGTGGCTGTGGTTAGTTAATTTCTCATGTGATTTTAGGTTAATTATTTGTTGGGGAGGAAGAGAATTTCATTCATTTTCTTAGGTAAAATTAGGGGCCAAAAAATGGCACTGGGGCCAATAAAGTCTAATGTTTAACCTCAGGGATAACCAGGACAGCAGTTAGGTTGTAGGCTCTGGTACTTATGTATTATGTTTTGGCAAGCTCATTAGCCACACAAAAAGTTTGCCTGAGATATTAGAGGAGTAAAAGGAAAAGTCTGGAAGCAGGATAATACATGAACTTCTCTCATGCCTCAAATGAGGATATTTCATGTGCAGATACCTGCGGGGCAGTTCTTAACAAATTAAATGACAACAGCTGCCATTTTCAGTTGTCCTATTTAGTCAAAGAAATACATTAACATATATATATATATATAAAAATATATGATGTCAGCTTTCAACAGATTGTCAAAAACATGAAAGAGTAAGGAAGTTCTCTGTCAAGAATGTATCAGTGCTTGGAATAAAAAAGAAACAAAAAAAAACCCCAAAATACAGAATTTGTGACAGTTTTGTTAGTCCAACATAGAAAAGCTGGGATAGCCACACCAAAATATTTCTATCCCAAAACATGAACTTTTTACTTATATCCCTTCTTACTCCAACAACTTTCCTACTAGTCAAGAGCACCTAAAGGACTTGATGGACTAAATGTGTCCTGATATTCAGGAAGATGTGGTGATATTGACAAATGCTCACTGCAGTCCAGAATGAGGGAGAACCACCCAACTCATTTTCATCTATGACCTACTGGTATAGTAAGCATTAATTTGAATGAAGGTCTTGGAAATGCAGGAGCTTGCTCATTACTTTCTGTTCTCTGTCACATCTATTCTGTGACCTACTGCCTCTGTTCCTCTGTTTTACTCTCAGACCAGCTGCTGTTAACCATTATATTTTTTTCCTTTACCGTTTTTTCACTCTAAGCTATAATAGGCAGTTATTCTGAATTCTGTATGATCTAAGGAGGTCTTGGGAAAGAGAGAGAGACACACACACGTATGTGTGTAGTGTTGAGGGAGATTACAGAGAAGAAAATAAAGTAATATCTGCATTCCTTCGTAAGCCTTAAATTTGATTTGATGCAGAATTATCAAGCAAAGTTATCTGACCTGTGTTATGCAGGAGGAGTTACACAAGGTCCCATTTGGACTTAAGATCTATGAATCTATAACAGCAATAGAAAGTACATGTAAGGTGACCTTCTCAGATTCACAGTAAGCTTCAGTCAAGAATGTCTTATCTGACTATCCATGCAACAAAAAAGGGTTATAACCAACAATCTCAAAAATACTTTAGTATATTTCAAAGGCAAACACGGTCATTTGCAATGGTTCATCCATTTTCAGGAAGCATTTGAGTTTTTCAGTTTGTTTTTTTCTGTTGGGATTTTGTTGTTGGTTTGTTTTTTTTTTTTTCTTTGGTTTTTGTGGTTTTTTTTGTTTTTTTTTTTTTTTTTTTGTACTGCATATTGGGTTAACAGGGATAATTTTTAAAATCTGCTGGGAATGATAATATTTAGTTCCTAGGTAAGGGGTCTTGTCAAGAAGTGTCCAGAAAAGCATCTGCTTTTTCTGTGCCCAGGGAACACCAGTACATAAGGAGACAATTGCTTAGACACCATTCCCTTCCCTTTTCTCTCTTGATTAGTGGTAGCTGTAATTTATTTGGAAGAGCACAAGTAATGGCTAGACCGAGCAATGTGTCCTTCAGATGTAACCTTAGTAGATACTTAATTCTTACCATTTGTTGACCAAAGCAGAGTGGGTCAAATGCCCTTTTCTGGTCTGTGATGGCAGAAAAAAAGAGTGTGTAGAGTTCCAATAGTAAGAACCATGATGAATTGTGACAGAGCAGCCTGAGGTCTCTGGATGAAAGAGGAAAGGGTTTCTGGAGGCAGCATGAGGAAGAACTACACTGCAGGGAGGCAGAAGGAGAAGAATTATGTCTTTTATTTCCTAACTCCAGAACATGAAGTGTAGGTGAGAGAACAAGACGTAGGGAGACCCCATCCACTGTGGGATTTTTTTTCCCCTTCCCCATGGACAGTGTCTCTGAGGCAGATAAGTCTCCAGGACTGACTGTACTTTCCACGCACAGTCATATCTCTCTATAGTGGTGCTATTTTAATTTCCAGTCCCACTCTATCTCCATTTCCACCCCCGTTTCCTGTTAATACATGACAGTGCAGTGCTTCTCATGACAAGAAGAGTAAATGAAGGGCAGACCTGGAAACTTCAAGTCCCTTTTCTCATGTTCTCCCTGCCAACATACAGTGATAATGCTGTCTCTATCATCTGTCCTCGAGCAGTAGGATATATGTGTTTGCAGAAGGCAATGAGCTAGGGTTAGGCACCTCATTCAGATAAGATATCCCATGTATCTTCATCAGGAGGTGTGCAGAAGAAGCTCTACAGCTGACCAAAGATTTCAGATGGAACTCAAAGAAACAATTACACTTTAATCCATATTTTTCCCTAGAATTCCTGTTCCACACATGTACTACTTTGGTTCAAGGTCTCAGTGAACAATGAGGCATCTAGCTCTGCTGTCTTAAAAAAAACCCAATCAATCAATACAAAACTCAAAAAGCCAACAGCCAACCAAAACAAAACCAAAAACCACACAACCAAAAGTGGAGACAGTTTATTTCATAGTCGAGTGTCGGGAAACAGTGAAAACATGAGTTAGTCCATCTCAACTGGCCAGGGACCAGAGTTAACTTCCTATAATAGGTCACTAGGTCAATAAAAGAATATTCTTTACCTCCATCTCTGTTTGTCTTGCTCAAGGCCATGAGCTTGGTGCCTTTATCAATCTGCCTTTCTCTCTTAGTTGTTTTGCTTGCAGTTAAAGTTGCCTATTCTGTTTTTCAACATAAAAGACAGTTCCTGGCATGAACAGGAAATTATGCTCTATAGTGGGATGATGTATTATAGGAATGTATTTTAGAATTCTGCAGCATAACACAGTATTCCTACTATACTTTTTATATCTTTAAATCTGAACTTTAGCCAGACTGTCAGTGACCCAAACACAACAGAAACAGAATGCATGATTATCCCACATTAGTACCCCTTAATCCTTCCCTTTTCTTTTTTTTCTTTTTTTTTTTTTTTTACCACTCTCAAGAAAGCCACTTAATAAGACACAACATCAATAAATAAGTTAGGGATCGTGTGGGGCTGGAAAACATAATTTGTAATCAAAAATATGTTTTATCCTGGGTACAGAAAAGGAGAAAGTATCAAGGGTCTCCTAAGACAGTCGACCTGGAATTCTGACACATCTGATGTCCTGGTAACATGTGAGGAATGCTCCAGATTGTGTGCAGGGTTATAGAGACAGCCTGACAGCCTGTTTCCTTCCATTGTTTCTCAAAAGGAAGAATTTATTGTCTTATCTCCTCAGGAAAGCTCTTAGTCTAGAAAGGACTCAAAACCAAACATAAGTGGGCTGATGATTTTGGAGCCAGATTCTTGATCCACACTTTCAAACATACATTCCTGATGCATAACTTATTCTGCAATCAGAAATGCTTTTCTAATTTTAACTAAGGAAATTCAAAGGTTACTTATTTCACCACTCCCACAGAAAACTGAATCCCAGCAAAAAACAGAATGGGGCCCGATCATACACTCACATATGACATGTTCTCAGTATCTTTTTTAATGGATTGTAATGACTGTGAAGTCTTTTTATTCTAATAATTAAATTAATTTATATGAAGAAGGAAAATCGAAATGTAGTAGAGGAATCAGGACGTGGAAATGGAATCTGTAATTCTGTACCAGGCTAAAAATAAGACCAACAAAAATGAAGCAGTTACTTCTTAGGTCAAAGGTTCCCTGAACCAGAATCCTCCACAGCAACATCCATTCTCCAAAAGAGAGCAGTAGAAGACATTTAGTGAGTAAGATGGACCAAAAAACTACTGAGTGTATTTTTTGCTGATCTACTACCCCAGCTCCTGGCAGTTCGTGATGCTGGCACTTTCTGAAGGGAAACTAACATCCTTTCCACAGCACTTAATAACCTCCCTTGGACCATTCCTTCTGGACTTTTCTACTGCCTTTCTTAATCCACTTGAATCCTCAGAAACATCCTGTGGTGATGAGAAACCCTGTTTAATTGTGCACTGCATGAAAATTACCTTCAAAGGTTCCAAACCTTTTTGTCCAAGCATCTCTTGGATGCACCCTGATTTTTGTGTTTTAAAGACTAATGACAGAGTGATTCTTTTCCCTTTCTCATCTTGTGCCCGACTGTACAGGCCTCTGTGAGACACCTGACACCATGACCGTTTTCTCAAGCTTCAGTGCTTGACTGATGAGTCCTTCCTCATCCAAAATACATCCTCAAACACAGATCATTATTTGCAACCTTCTACTTTTCTTTTCCTGCATCTGATCTGTTGCCTTTTTGGAAGATTTGAGAACTGCAAGGAATATTTAAAATAGGTCTGTACCTTATGCTCCTTCCAGGGCAGCTACTTTACATCTCTGTTAGCCCAGTTTCACACCGGAGCCCCTAAATAAATGAGAGTATACTAGTACAGAAATCTGGCATTTAAACACCCTCATTCTCATCTATGGGCCCAGAATACACTCATTATTCATTTGTGAGGGGATGTTTTGGCCCTGTGAGCAGTGGAACAAACCCTCAAGATAAGTAACATCTGAGGCAGCTGCTTGAGTGGATCCATCATTATCACTCGAATACGCTCTGTGGGTAAACAGAGGCCTTCAGTCCCTGGGGCTGCTAATCTGACACCTTTCATGGAGCACTAAAAGAATTCACTTAAAATTAAAAACAATGCACAGCTGTTTCAATGGATAAGTCATGCCATTTGCATGAGGATAATGGATAATCAATATACAATGGTGACACAAATTAAACGTGGATTAAATAGTCATTGTTCCACAGCTATGCTCTATGTGATTTTCCCAGATACCGTGTGATAGTCCTGTATTTTTTATTACTGCTTCGAGAAAAATGCATTTTCTTCTCTTGGAAGATGGTTTTTCTTTATCAGTCACACTGTTACAAAACAAACAAATGAAAGTGCTAATTTTCCCTGTTTATCTACCACATCAAAGTTCACTTTTTGAAGACTGATAGAGATTACAGAGGGGAACTATTTCTTTTTATTGCAGTCCTCAGATATTCTTGGTGCAAGAGATTCTGGGAATGGGCCAATAACGATAGGGCATGGTAAACTTAAATAATTCTGAAAGTTTTCTTGTTTCTGGTACATATTTTCTGTGGTTGATATGGAGATATAGACTCTTACCCTAAGAATAGGATATAAGGCAGACATCATAAGGATGAATCATTTCCTGGAGATGTCTGTCTCCCTCCAGTCAGTACTAAGCAGCCAAGGCAAACTGTTTAGTTTAGGAGTCCAAGTTTTTGGTGGCTACAGTACTGTGAGATGAATCTTACTCCTCTTTGTTTTTTAAGAGTTGTCTGGCAACATTCAGATTTAAAATATGCTATTCCTGTTTTCAGTTTACTCATACAATAATAATTAAATACAATAATAATTAAACATTTCAACATCATTCATGTATTTAAACCCACATTTATCCAACATTAGGACACAAAGTTATTTTTAATGTAGAAGTGTGACCTGAGTGATTTATGAGAATTTATGAGAACTTATTTCAGGAAGAAAGAGTAGACCCATGAAATCTTAAGCTTCGACCATTCTTCTCTTTAACATCTAGTTGGAATTTAGTCACAGAACCCCAATATCTGCCTTTGAGAGAATTATGTTGTGGTATCCAAAATTTGACCCAAGCCTCGGTGACAGAGAACATCTGAAAGAGGCAGAGGGAGGAAGTTATGCACTAGAACAAAGGTTGTATTTAGGCTCTGAATATAGCTCTTAATCATTTCAGATAAGTCGATCAAAACCCATAATTCATAACAAAAAGTAATAATGAACTTCTGTCTAACATACACTACTTAACTAACCTAAATTCAAATCACTGACCTAGAAGTATTAAACTCCCTTTCCTATTACTAATCAGATGGAAGAAACACCAACTGCTCATAGAAATGACTTTTTTTTTTTTTTTTTTTTTAATTTCATTTGTTTCCCCAAGATAAATTAGGTTCTTTTCATTCTGTGTGATATTTTTTCACAGGCAGACCTGATGCCAAAAATCCCACTACTTCGTTTTGTCAAAACGTTTGTGAAGAGACAGAAAGGTGGAGAGTGCTAAAAATCAGAACTATTTTAGTCAGAGTTATAATCGTAAGAAATTTTCATCCATGTAATAAAATCCTTTATATTGGAAAAGAAAATACTGGAATATCCCATTATGCAGAACCATGTCATTTCCTTTCAAAACTGAGTATTTCTGAGGAAGGAAAAGTAAAGAATGTAATTTTTTTCTTTTTTTAAATTCTTTTTTATGGTAGAACTTTTAGCTTACTGCATGTTCTTCATCCAGGTTGAAAAACGTTCTGCTCATCCTTGCTACACATGAGTACTTAAACATCAGCATTTTCAATAAAAGGGCAGCCAGAGACTGAGACAGACCTCAGACAGACTTGACAGTAGATTTTAGAAGCTGTTTTGTTTTGTATTAAAACTGCTTTCTTTATTTTTATTTTTTTTTTTGTGGTGTCAGTAGCGAAATTTGCGCTGGCCTCATGGAGAGCAGAGGAAGACCTGCATTGCATACTTCCAGACAGCTCACCTCACGTCCTGAAAATCTGCCCTTGCCTGGCTCTCCTGTTTGCCTGTTTGATCTGTGCAGTAATGGGAATGCTGCTGCACTGCTGCCAGCCATCTGAGATGCTCGCCATTCCCAAAGAATTTTGCTCTCAAGCTGGCTGCAGACTGACGTTGCCTTTTTGTAATATATTTATCTGGGTGTTTGCTGGCAGGGATGCAGAGAAATGGCAGTTATATAAGTGAGAAAACCTGTTTTAAAAGTGAAAATAATGTCGACAATCTGGAAGATTTAAATGAGTCAGACATTAGGATACACATTTAAACCCAAACCTGACATTTGAATCCAGCAAAAACTTGCACATGCATTTAATCCTTTGGAAATCAGTGAAGAAATAAATGTTCATGTGACTTAAACTTTTCACAGGTGTGAGACTGTGCAGGACTGCTCCCTCAAGTAGGAATATTAAAATCTCTAAAAGGGAAGCAGTAAGTGGAGGTTCTTAGTGAGGGTCACCTCCTAATAGCTGCAAAACCAATTGAATGAAGCAAAAGTCATAGCTCATACCATCAGCTAAGAAAAACTACATTGTAATAAATTATTAGTGGCCAAATAGCCAGAATTAATGCCAAACATCAGTTAGAACTTCAGAGTAAAAATCAATGCCCATCTATTATTATATAGTTTAATATAAACAAAACCAAAACAAAACCAACCAGCCAAACAAGCAACCAGCAAAAACCCCCAGAATTAAAATTTTATTTATTTTTAATGTTGTCTGGCTGCAGCAACAGATAATTAGAAATATTTAATGCAGGAAAATATCTGCAAGTTAAAAATTTTTAAAGCTTAAATCTTAGCATTTGGCAGTACAGAAATGATATGTTAGGCGTTTTGCACTCTCTCTCAGTATGATAGCAACTAAAGTGGCTTAAAATTGGATTCATTTATAAAGCTGGACACCATTAATATCACCCCCTGCATGACAGTAATTCGTTTCACTCTGGTTTGTCTGCACAGCGGTAGGGGCTCTGGTCCTTGTATTCAGATCACAGTCCTAATTAAGTATTCATTATAGAACACATATTTTTTCATTTTAGAAAGAATATCAAACATTCATGCCTGGTATTAAACTTGTTTACCATTGGACTATTGTTTTATTAATAAACACTGCCATACATGTCAGTGCTAACTTCAGGGTCAAAAAGAGAGATGAGTTGAAACTCAACATTACATATAAATTTCTTGGGACCTTTTGGGAAAAAGCTGCAACTTTTACATCAGTTTCAGCCCCTGTGATTTCAGGGGGAGTGATAAAACTTTTTGAGTTCCTTTACTCCACTTCCTCTTTGTGCACCCAGAATCTCATGAAGAAAAGCAGATCAGATATTTCTGGTGTCAAATAAAAGTCAGTGGCAGATATTTAGGTTTAGTTTGATTTTATTGTTGAGCTCAAAAACACGAAGGTACATCTATAATGCAGTTGGTAATTCTCCAAAAATCAAACAGTCTGAGGAAAATATTTTGATTTTGAGTCAGAAGAATAATAATTTCTGAGAACTATAGAATAAGCAATGGAAACCCATCCTGCTCAAGTCAGATTGCACCTACAGAGTCACAGGTGACATCAATCTGTTCAAACTGCTTCCAGCACACCTGGAGGGCTTATCTTTCTTATGGCCTTATTTTACAAGTACACCTGAATTGTGAGTCTGCTCCTTGAAAAGGTACACAGTCTTGCTGGACAAAAACTTTCCTAAAGTAGAAGAGAGAAGCCGATTACAACTAATATTACCTGACCATGGAAATGTACAAAGTGTATTCATAGTTCTCTGCTGAGGGAGGATCCAGATACTGCTGTATAAATACAGACTTAAAATGTGACTAAAGTGCAATTAAATGTCTGAGACATTGTGAAAAGGGGTACTCTTAGATGCCAGAATCCAGAACCTTACTTCCTTATTCTACTTTAGCTAAATTCCTTGTGAATTTGCCTCCAGGAGGCAAGAGGCGGTGGTCTCATGTTTCACTCATTCTGTTGACCTGTCAGTTCTGAATGGACTGGAACCTATCAAGGTTAACATATATTTTCAGTGTTGTGTCACCACTTCCTGCATTTGTGGTCCAAAAATAGCTTTAAAATACAATATAGACGGCAAATAACTGCACAGCAATTGCTGGATTTCAGGTATGTTAAAGAACGAGTAGACTAATCCCAGTATTTTCATGTTCATCATTTCCACATATAGGCACTCCCAAAAATCTGACAGGATAAATGTGAAGTAGTTTTTTATAGAGAAAGAATAATCAGGAATAATGGAATAAATTCATAATCTGAACAAAAATTCTTCTACTTGGCAGCTTTCTTTTCAAATAGAAAAACATATATTTGTGCTCTTCAGAGAAAACAAAAATGTCAAAAATCCCCCTCAAAAATCCCCAATCAACAAGCCAAAACCCAACCAAACTCAAACCAAGCAAAAACCACAAAACAAAACATAAAAATACCCCATCCAAAACAAAAAACACCCCTCCAAAAAACTGTAAAACCAAGACAACTTTGAAGTCTTTGGGAGTTGTTTGGGATCTTTTTCCTGCACCTAAAAGAAGGTAATAAGAAGAGAAAATAGAAGCTTTATAGGATGATACAAACAAGTATTAAGTGTTGGTTTTTTTTCTGAGACAACAATGCTGAGAGTCCTAGAAGTCTGACTGTGGAAGTATTTTGAGATCTTCTGCTTGAATTATTTAAATACTATTTGGACAATTAGCAAAAAACAAGAGAGAAGAGAGAAAATATAATGTACAGTTTTCTCTGGAAGAAGTTGTGTTTTGCCGAAAAAGTAATTAAAGAAATATTTTTGGATGAAAGTATAATCTAAAGATAAAATACTACTTTGAAATGTTCCACTAGGTTGAAAGTTCCATTTACCACCTAGGAGGCAATTTTGATGACTGAACTGTTTTCATGAGTGCTCCACAACAGACTTCAGCTAAAAAGAAACACATTAGCAGAGACCTACCCTTTGTATTGTTCAAACTAACATAGTCCACCGTGAATTAAACAGGCTGGGGAGCACACATGAGCAGCCTCATCAGGCAGAGGGACATTAATTAGTGTCTAGTGGTCAGAAAACGAGGAATTAGCCTCTTCATCTGGATCATAGGTGTCCACACCGAAACTGCAGTCAGACTCTGTGGGAGACACTTATTTTGATGATATCCATCGTGTAGGAACCTCTAACTCGGCTATCACAGCATCCCTTCATCATCATGAGGATTCCTTCTACCCTGAAATATATATATATAAAGCAGACTGCAAACTGCTTCATGACAGCTCCTGCCATTGTCTGAGGAGTAAAAGGGAGTCCAAGCTGGTGTGTTCAAAGGAAGATGGTGCTGTAATACAGTTAGGTGAGATAAACCCAATAGGATGTTTTTCAGTTCCATGGAGTGACAACAAGAAAGCACATACACATCTTGCAACCTCTTAATGTAACTCAAAGACTGGGCTCAGCAGTAGGTTAACTTTCTTACAGCCAGAAAGACAAATTGGTAGTACCAACGTCTTTATTTTGTCTATTATTGAGTGCAATACACAGAACATCACAGAATCGAAGAGTTGTAGAGAAGTTTGTGTGGGAATGAACCTTAAACACCCCTAGTTCCAGCCCTTCTGCCATAAGCAGGGACACCTTCACTAGTCCATGTTGGTCAATGTGACATCCAACTTGGCCTTGAACACCTCCAGGTTTGGGGTAGCCACAGCTTCCCTGGACAACCTTTTCAAGTACTTCACAAACTTCTTTTCTGGTACACACAAACAGGAAGAGTTTCTTCCTAATACCCAATTTAAAATAACTCTCCTTCAATCTGAAGCCATTCCCTTTTGTCCTGTCACTACAAGTGATTTGAAAACTGTCCCTCTGTATTTTTCTAGGTTCCCTTCAGGTACTGGAAGGTTCCAATTAGGCCACACTAGAGCCTTCTTTATTCCACACAAAACAATCCCAATTCTCTCAACCTTTCCTTATACCAAAGGTGCTCCATCCCTCTGATCATGGTGGCCTCTCTGGACAGGTCCCTGTGCAGGGACCCCAGCTCTGGATGCTCCAGCTGGGTCTCAGCAGAGCAGAACAGAGCAGAGGGGCAGAATCCTCTCCCTCCCCTGCTGCCCACGGGGCTCTGGATGCAGCCCAGGACATGTTTGGCTCTCTGGGCTGGGAGTGCCACGGCTGGGGCATGTCCAGCTCTCACCCACCAGCACCCCCAGGTCCTTCTGGGCAGGGCTGCTTCATCTGTTCATGCCCAGCCTGCACTGACACCAGGTGCATCCCTCAACCCCAATCCAAATGCAGAGTCTTGCATCAAGAGATTCCCATGGATCCATTTCCTGAGCTTGTTCTGGTTCCTCTGTGCTGTATCGTCTTGTTAATTTTGCTCCCCATGTTGTTATGTTAATGATTTGTTCCCCTCTCCCCTTTGTTTTTGTTGCTAGTTTAACCCAAGTTAATTGGTTTAAATTAAAGTTAACCTCCTACCCCAACTGTCAATCCACCTTTGTACCTGCCTCTTGTTCTTGAATGTTCTTTGTTCTCTGGACCCTGTCTGTCACTCAGCTAGTCCTCCCAACTTCTAGAAAGTTCAGGGAGGGTGGTCAAGTGATAGGACAGAGACAGAGGAGGTTCCTCCCTGAACCTTCCTCATTGATCCTTTCCAATGTTCCTCTGATCCCTTCACACTCCCCCCGTTGTTTCCCATTGGTTTGAGATTTGTCCCCTCCCCTGGTTCCTCCCCCAATTTAAGTCGCTGTTCATCCCTGCTTTGGGCTCTCCTCGAGCAGCTTCCCTAAGGTCAGAGGTCACTGTGGGGACTCAATAAACCTTGGACTTTGCCCTTGAAGAGGTCCTGACTCCTGCCTCCTCTATTGTTGCTGTGGTCTCTTCCATCAAGCCGCTCCTCTGATTCCCAGGATTCGGAGGGGTGTCCCTCCGCAGGTCGACAGTGTTGAGCTGGCCCAGGTGGGTGGAGGGGCAACTCCAAAAGGGACACTGCGACACCTCTGGATGGCATCCTGTCGCTCAGGTGTGTCAACAGCACCACTCAGCTTGGTGTCAGCCTTGTGGAGGGTGCACTTGATCCCTTTGTCTGTGTGGTTAAGGAAGATAGTGAATACCAGTTGTTCCAATGCCACTTGTCACTGATGTCCATCGGGCCTCTGGAGCATTGGCAATGATGCCCTGGATGCAACCATACAACCAATCCCTCATCTCTATAAAAATCCACCAAATCCATCACTCTCCAGTACAGAGAGAATGCTTTGGGAGACTTTGTCAAAGGCTGTGCTTCTTGTTACAAAGTGCAGGGTGAGCGGAGTACCCCTGTACAGCAGGGTCTGAATTAAAGATGGAGAAGCAATGCAATAATGGCATTGAGAGAACTCTGAGTTTGGGTGAGGACACTGATGTTTTTGTTCTTCCTTGGGAAAATACGGTTCATGAATAGGGCAAGCTGCTTTATTGTGCCCACAGAGAATATCAGGGTATTAAACTTTTTGTTGATAATAGAGAATTAACTAATTTCGTTTTTCAGTTTTCTCATGTGTACAAGGGAACTGAAATTTTGAATGATTCTGTGGTTCCCATTAGAGCTCCATGTTTTTTCTATTTTCATTTCTTCTTTTCTATTTTTGAAACTTTTTTTTTTAACCTTTATTTATTTAATAACTCATTTGTTTGACAGTGAAAATATAAACCAAAAAAGCACTTCTAAGAAGTCCAGTTCCAGGGTAGTATTAGTTATTCCAAACTTAAGTTAAAGCTGGGAAATTTTGAACTCAGTCAAGAAAAATAAAAATGCCAAATATTTTCTTGCTTTTCAAGAGAGAGTCACAGGATGTCATAGCCACCAGGTACAAATATCAGCAATACAAGGTGGCATATTGCATTCTATAACCAAATAACACTTAAATAATATATGTTTTTTTAGGAATTAATGCTTTTTCTGACTTACATGGGATTCAAACTTGTGTATATTTCATCTGCAGGGAAAAGCCCAGGAGCTGAGCACTGTATATTCTAAAATTGCTATCCTTCAGTGTTAAGAGACATAGACAGCTATTGCATAATCAAGAAAGCACAATTATCATTAATAATGCTTCAGGTAAGATATTTAGAAATACGATACTTACATTCCTGTCTTTATTCTCATTCTAGAAGAGAAAATTTCTGTCCAAAATTTTTAAAATCACATATTTCTGTTTTTTTTATTAACCTTCTTTATGAAAGGAGCAGGCAGTTTATAATTCAGTTTAATAGAAGTACTGAAAATGTTTAAATGTCTTTCTAGGGTACTTTGGCATACTTGGACAATATCAGGTTTTGGTAGGTTTTTTTTTTGTTTTATTGGTTGGTCTGGATTTATTTTTTTTCTTTTTTTTTTCCAAGTAGCCACTGTTTATGTACTATGATTTCACATTTATTTCAACTCAAAAAAATAAGCTTTTTAAACTACTCTAATAGAAATAAATATAAAAAGTGCATCTGCCCATACTTGTCCATTATTGTCAGAAGACTTTGTGATAATAAACATAAATGTCCAGGTCATAAGTATATATGTTTACATAGAATTTTGTATTTCTACCAATAAAATGTTCCGGGAAAGATAACAGAACTGCATTTTTTGGCTTACAGTGTTTCTATTTGTTTTGATACATTATATCATAATGTGCCATACGTAAACATTCAAAACAAAACACTTGAGAAATTAAAAAGCATTTTTGAAATTGCCACATCATGATGCTTCAAGCCTACTGAAATGTAGGCATTATTTCCAATTTTTTAGAAACAAAAAATCAACGAAATAGACATAGAAGTATTCAGAACTTGTCTTAACTCTATTCTGTCTGGCAGAAAACCTGCAGAAGTCAGAAGGAATACCTTCTAACTACTGTTCAGAAAGCATTTCTCAGTAGTAACAGTGAGCATGGCAAAAGCAAGACATGACCTGTATTATCTGCTCTCTTCTGTCAAGATCAGATGGAGTGAAGTCCTGTGACATTTCCAGAAGCAGCTGCCTGTGATCCAGGCAAGAGTTGGATGTGGAATGGATTGACCTTCTAGAAAGCATTTATTGGTGTAGCTGTTTTATTCCTTTTATAGAAATACTGTCAGATACCTACCCCACCCATTATGGAGAAAGTTGCTCGGCATCAACAGTTAAAAATGACGAAATTCTACCTATATGGGATCTGCAGAAAACAGAGAAAAAGCAAAACAAAACAAAAAGGATCTATAAACTTGCATTAAAAATGTGCCTTTTCAGTTCAAAGGGTTCCTCAGATGATGTGTTTCAGAACTCTGGTTCTTCCTGGGACAGTCCTAATTGTGGAACAGCGTTTGTGCATCACCCAGTTGAGGTCTGAGCTTCTCAGACCAGAAGAGGAGTTCTTTCCAGCTGTGATGACTATGTTTTGGTCTCCCTTGCCATGGGAAGAACACCCATGGGTAGCATTGCTTTCCCCAAGCTGTTTTTAATGTCTCTCCTCACTTTCCAGGTTTTTGTGGTGATATGCCATGCTCTGACTACTCTCTCCTAGCTCAAGTGAACGCTCAAGCACAAAATATGCCACTGAGATCTGCTGTGATAGGAGAGGCTCCTGCACAGTGGCAGAAGAGGAGAATTTTTTGTCCTTCATCTGTGCCTTTAAACACAGGAGTGAGAAGGAAATTTTCCAGGCTATTCATTTATAACAGGCAGAATGAGCTAGAAAAATGTCCTAGTTATTGCAAACCTGTGAGAAAAGGATGTGGTTTGAATATGACTGAATAAAAATGAGGGCACACAAACTCAGTGAAGAGAAGAGATGTTACAGTGCTTAACAATAATGGTTACAGTCTCATTTTCTGACAAACTGGAATAGAATATAATCACAATGTGAGCTCCATAATTAAAGCAAAGATAGCAGTGACATTTTTATTGTATATTTCAACTGCTGAGTAAGTTCCTTTTTTTCTATTTTACTTTTTTATTTTTTTAACTCATAGAGAAACTATTCATTTTTGCAGGCAGGAACAACCCAGCTAGTGGAACTCTTAATTGCATGCAGGTTTGTGCCAAGAAAAACTCCAAACCAGTGAGTCTGTTTTGTTAAGAAGCTATGGTGAAACTCTGAGGTTTGGTTTTGAAATGTAAATGAATGGTAACAAGAAAACAAAACAAAACAAAAATATTTCAAAATGCTCTCAAATAAAACCAGTCCCATGTTCTGCTTAGGGTCTGCATCCAGTTTAATTTTTAACAAAAATGCATTGCATTTTACAATATTACTGAAAGAAAAGCCAAATGCCAAAATGTGATAATGTTGGAGTGAATACTAAAAGGAGAATTAATATGGAGACATCTTTTAACCAGAAGTCAAATTAAGAATATCTAACTCAAACATCTCCTTTTAGATGCAAAAATATTCTTTGGCTATTTTATTCATTTATTCCAGTGCCTAGCTTTCTAAAAATTGAATTTATTCTCCTACTCTGATATTAGTTTGTATTCTGCCATCAGTCATGAAAATATTTAGGTTACTATTGTCAGAAATTTTATTCCGAACTTGAAGACTTTCAGTATATTCTATGCATCACATTTCTTTACTGCCAACCGTACTTCTTTTACTTGCTTTTCTCAGTTCACTTTGCCACAGGACTATTTTTACAGTTGTCCCTCCTCTGGGGTCTTTCTATTTGAAATAAATGAGATTTTGGCCTAAAAACAACCTTCCTTTCAAATACCCACAAACATATACACAAAACACATGGTCAATGTCTCTGAAAACTACAACTTCCTTCCAGTCTCAGATGAGGTCAGACATCTTAAATGAGAGAAGGAAGAAGGATAAGCAAAGATAAATTAAACACCCTGCATGATTTTATATGGAAAAGATGCAGCAGAAGTACAAAAAAGCCTGGACTTGTAAATATCAAGCTCTTGTAACAATGATCCATGTAAAATTTTCACTGACTGGTCACACATAATTGAAACTTGATGAAGAGATCTTCAGGTTTTCTAAGCTCTAGTGGATTGGAAACATCCTGAAAATACCTACAATACCATTCGTTGTGATGTATTCTGGCCTTAGTTTAGTGTCTTTTTGGAATCAGTAATCACTTGCAAGTTAAAAAAGACAATGAATACAAATAAAGGTTGATATTGTCAGCTCAACAGACAGTGAAGACAAGTAAATTACTCTGCCAAGAAATCTAAAAAACTTTTTGAGTTTCAAAAGTATCTTCAGAATTTGGCTTCTTTTTGTCTGTTTTCTTTCTTTGTTGATTTGGGATTTTTTTTACTTTTTGTGGTTTTTAGATTTTTTTGTTTGTTTTTGATTGAGGTCTTACTGTAGGAGATTTTTTTACTTGTTTGCTTGAGTTTTTTTGTTTGTTTTTTTTTGTTTGTTTTGGCTTAAGTTTTGGTTTTGTGGTATTTCAGCAATTCTTAATGTATGGCAACAGGTTTTTCCTTTCTTAAAACCCCTTGAAAAACTAAAAAGAATAAATCTATCACATGAATTGATTTACTGCTCAGAAAGCTCATGCTTTTAAAGATGTCTTTATCATAGGAAAATTAATTTCTCAAGCTACTTAACACACTTCTAGTAAAAGCTTTCTACCCCAGCGAGTGCAAGGAGCAACAGTACACAAACAGACACAATAGAAAGTTGGTCAAGCTGTGTTTTGTTTACTATTTCTAAAGAACAACTTTATGTTGCAGCAGGAAAATATAGGTGCAAACTTCCTAGAGCTGTCCAAACTATAATTCCATTTTCTCCTCTCCCAGTTGCTTAAAGATTGACGTGATGGTGCAAGAACAAATGCTTGCACCAAGTCTTAGTTTGTTTTTTTTTTTTTTGAGTAAGTAAATAAGAATCTCCTAAATGTTATGGCCTCTTCTATGACACAGGAGTATGTTGACACCATAGCTGAGTGATATGTTCCAAGTTTTAAATGATTAAATGTCTTTTTATATATATGTATATATATATATATATATATATATATATATATATATATATATATATATGAAATGTATTCCAAACTTAAGCCCTTCATCTTCTTTCCCAGACTATATCAGATGATCTCACAGGACAAATGCTATCCAGATTCATAGTATCACAGGTCAAAGAGAACATCTGGAGGTCAGCTGGTCCAGGGTTCAAGGTAGCCTCACTAAATCAGAGCAGACAGAGCTATGAAGAGTCATGGCTGGGAAGTGTCCGAGGGCAAAGCTCCAGGACATCTCTGGGTGACATATTACAGCAGTTCTCCCGTAGTCTGAGGAGAAAGATTTTCCTAATATCCAGTCTGAATATCCCAAATCACAGTTTATTATCCTCCCGCTTAGCCGCTGTTGAAAGAAAAAAAAAAAAAAGGAAAAAAAGTCCTTTTCACTTCCTGTGAAGAAGCTGCAAGGTGCAGTTAGGTCAGCTCTTATGTCTTAACCAGGAAAGTTGTGAAACAGAGGAGTGAATGGCAATTCAGAACAAATAACACTTCAGATAAAAAGTTTAAAACATCAGTATTTGAAAGAATTATGCCACAGCTGTAAGCATGAAAGATCAATGATCTTCATGGATTCATGTTGAACCCTCATGACTCTTCTGTCTGCCATCTGAGTAAACTGTTGCTTTTCCTCAAAGATGCATCACAAAACCTCAGGAGACCAAATCTCCTACAAAACTTCTTCTAGCTGAGATGGAACCAGCTTAAATACAAACCATGGCAGCTTCAGGAACAGTTTCTGTACAGATAATGAATATAATTTAATTTGTAACTAAGTTTTTGCCAGGCAAGGAGTTGACACTTTCTGGATTCACAGTTGAACTTTGGTGATGTTGCTTTCAAGATCAGTGAATATTTTTCTTGAAAAGAGACTGGCTCCTTCAGTAGATTTCACAGAATCATGGAAGAGTTGGAAGAGAGCCACAAGGATCACCAAGGTGATCCTTGTCTGAGGTTGTCTGAGGTCCATGTGTGTGCAGTCAGGACCTTGCTACTGGGAGAAAGGGACTGGTTGTAAATTCTGTTTAAATTTTTAAATCACAACTGTCACCTGTGGAATTCACATTGCTACTCATCATATCCCAGCCTCAGCTTAAATCTGCATCACAGTTTAATCAGAACAGTTTTTGAACAGTTATTAGGAGTCAGAAGAAAACAACTGTTGTTGGTTAGTGAAGAACTCATCTCCACAATGTCAACAACATGTTTTGTATAATGGTTTTAAAATACGGCCAATGCCTTTTTGGTCTATGTTAAGCCCTATAAAATTAATAAAGTATGTTTCCACTGCTGTTAAATTAGTGGTGCAGTTTGCCTAATAAAATATGTTTTGCTGTCCTGGTTTTATGGGCAAAGTAATAAACTACTGCTTCTAAAAGCAGCTTGATACAGTACAAAAAGCCTTTTCAAGTTTCTACTTAGATTCTAGTCAAAAATAATAAGGCACAGATTATTTTTAGATTAAAGACCATATGTTAGACAATAGACATTTTGAAAAACACTGTAGTTTTCATAATTATGTTCAGGTGCTATTTTCATATTCTACCCTAGAATCGTAAGGTATTCATTTGTCGTTTACAGGTGTAAAGAAGGAATATTGATGCATATAATGTGCCAAAAAATGCAGAGAGCTGTTAATCTGCTGTGCCAGTTCTTATTGCCCTCCTCTCCCCACTCCTGCAACAGAACAAGAGACTATTTCCCTTTTTTCCTCTTGCTTATGTTTTCTGATGCATTTTTCCACCTGTGTATCTAAGGACAAAAAAAAAAAAAAAAAAAAAAAAGTGGAGGAAAAAAGTAACTAACTTCTGCTTTCTGCTCTTTTCCCAAAAAATAACTAAATCCATCAGTTAAAAAGAAAAAGCCAAACAAGATCTCCATAAAGAAGGAATAACAAAGAACAAATAACAAAGAATCTGCATTTACCTGGGACATTAATGTTTTTTTTAACAAAGTGAACTCAAAAAGTGAATAATTCAAACAATATGGTGTCTAAACTTTGACAGACCCTGAACTTGGACTTGGTAGAGACTATATAGGTCACTAGCTCTAAATCTTTCATAGCTCTTGGTTGTTCTCCTAAAAATTCATTCAGGTGCTGAATGAAACAAACAAGGGTGGACCTAACTAAACATCCTCAAGCTGGGGTCATTCTTGGTGTTCACCATCTTACACCTTTTCCTGCTTCCCAGGGAGGAGTTTATCACCTTCAGTGTTGTGTGTTTAAGATAAGTAATATAAATAATTTCTTAAACAAATCACTCTCATATGTCTACTCAAGTTTCTTACAGAACTAACTTCATTTAGATTGGAGATGCTTAAGCAAATATATGCATATATATAGGCAGATGCTCCTTTTAATGCTTCTATGCATTTAATGCCTAAAATTGGCCTCTATTAAATCCTGTTGCAGTCTCCTAGGGGATTTAAACACCCTTATGTGCAATTCTTTATTGATTCATTTGCAGTTAATCAACAATTAAGGCTAGTTTTGTGAAAGTATTAAAGAGGATTTTTGCTTATTTGCTTGGTTGTTTTTTCTAGGTAACACTGTTTCAGCCAATCAATTGGAACATTTTGATCTTTCTCCAAATTTTCCTTGAAATTTTGGATCATCATTTCAAATTTCTTGTAGAAATTTTAAAAGACTGAGAAAAGAAGTACATCTTAACTTGTAAGAGGTTTGTATCCTTTATGACACAAGGGATCACCTGCCAAAATAAAAATGCTGTGTGGCAATAAGAAAAAAAGTTAAAAATAACGACTTTCAGTCCAGGATGAAAAAGGACAGGACAAGGAAACCTATGAGATCTTTCTTTGACTGTCTGTTTAATTTTGTATATTTTTTCTCATTCAGCATTTTGTGCAGATGATAAATTAAATTTGCCTTGAATTGGTTTGGTGATTTAAGAGGCTTTCCTTAAGGTATGAGGTGGCTGTACATGGGCTTTTCCTAGGTTTCACAGCTGAGAAACAACCTTTTATATGGTGATAAAATCAAAAGTGTTCCCTGGCCACCAGAATATAGAGTACCTTGTTGCAATGATTTCTGAATTTTTATGACCACTTAAATAGTAGACCCTTGTCTTTCACCAGAAAGCCCTTTCAGCCTATTGTGCAAGACTTCTCTGAAATAGGGAAGACAGGATAACAAAATTTTTTTGAAAAAGCGAGGTTTTGAACTTAGTTTAACACTGGCTATTATGTTTTAATCATTAGATTATCAAATAGAATATAACCAATATTTGCAGACATCTTGCAAGTTTTTAATGTGGGTTAGGTGATGAACTAGATTTATGTGACTTTTGGCAGCCCAAAAACAAACATTTAGCTCCATAACAGATCTAGCTGATGAGGTAAAAGGTGAATCTTTAGGCTACTGCAAGAGGTTAAGGAACCAGTGTTCTTTTTTCAAGGATTTCTGTGTTGTCTAAAATAAATAGTATTTAAAAGCATTTTATTCACATTAACAATATAATACTAAATTCCATTTTTTTAAAATCATGAGGCTTATATTTGTTCAAAATAATGAGTTCAAGACATTCACTCTAATGTTGATAATGTTTAAGAATACTGTTTCTTCAGGTGTAGCATCCATGGAGTGCTGAGATGTAGCCACTGTCTGTGCCAGAAATTCTGTAAGAGCAGGACATCAAAGTTCATCAGGTCTGACTTTGCAAATAGCCTTTCTGTGGTGCTGAATCTAGCACTGGATGATACCCAAAAAGCATCAATATGAATATGAACCTAAGTTTTTCCTTCAAAAAAAATCCCTTTTTCAGGCAGGTTTGCAGAATACTTACCAAGATGGGAATGAGTTGAAAATGCTCAATTAAATATCAGGGAATTGTTGCAACTCCACTCACTACCTGAATGATGTGTTTGAATTGCATATTTTTTTGACACTTAAAAGCAGAGGTTAAAGGTCTTTTCCTGAAGATGGAGTGTCAGTTTTCCTGAGGAATATTCAGAGGAAGTCTGTATTACTTCTCAATCTAGACCTTGAGAAAGGAAGAAAATGTATGAAATTTGAATTGCTCACTTTTCAAAAAGAATTACATAGTTTCCAGAGGGACCTTGCAAGTATCTTTTACTGTTTCCTTCCTTTACGAATTTTATTTCCAATTTTATGAAGAAGTATCTTATTCTGACCTTAGTTGGACTAAAATTTAGACTAAACATTTTAAATAATAAAGAGTTCTCTGAAGTTGTTTTTTAAAAAACATTGAGAACTTCTTTTCCTAGGGATCAGTGAGCTGTGAAACTCTTTATGAAACTGTGTCTTGAGACCTTTGTGTTCTTTTGTATGTGTTAATGAAGTGTTATGTGGAAAAAAGAAGGAAATGAGATGAAAATTAGGACCTGAAAATACTTACATGTATTATAAACACTAACAAGATGTTTATAGATCTGTATTGCTGGGTTCAGTTATGTGTAGAAAAGTTAAGCTGACATTTGTTTTATGTTGTCCATATGAAACTTAGATCCTCCAAGAAGATTTTCATTGATTTAATTTTCGTTGCACTTTACCATCAGCTGTATAATTAGAACAATTGTGTATAGCTCCAAATAACTCCTGCAACAAAGCAAGAGAAGAAACACATTTTGCTCTGTCTAAAGCTTCTCTTCTCAGTTATGTTTGCCAAAAGGTAAACCTTACTTCTATAAGGTGATCTCAGCATCTTTAAGAGGAAATTCCAATTACCAGGCAGTGAATAAGCAGTAGCTGGAATAAAGGAAGAGGTGGCTAAGTGAGAAAGATAACATACTCCTTCTTCACTCTTGAATAAAACAGATCAAACAGTGGGAGATTCATTCTTGCTTTTGAATAAAGGCACTGGACTAATTTCATTTAAGTTGGGGATTACAGTTTCCAGATTTTTCTGGTATTTTACTCCATTTCAGTGCGTGGTGGGAACTGGAGACATGGAGTGGGGGCTGGTGAGCAGGTGTCAGGTATGGCAGTCGTATTCCCCACCTTCAAAAGAGCAGAACAGGTCTGTGAGCAGCGGTGTTTTTATACTGCAGGCAGAGTGTTAGGACCCTCTCTTTATGCTTATGATATCACTTTATCATATTTAGTGGTGTGGAAGTTCTGTGTGCATGACTCCAAGGCTTGAGAATGCTGGGAATGATGAGGAGGAGGAAGTCACACTGAAGCAATGCCTGAACGTCGTCAAGAACCACCCATATGTGGCTTCAGAAATGTGCTTTACTTGCCTCCCATGAAATGGAGGGTTCTAACCCACAGAAACACTTCAAATGCTAAAATAAGTGAGTTGCATCTCTGAACTGCTGAGAATACTGTATTTTTTAACTCAAATTAATGACAGCTCTTGGCTTTTGGCAAATAAACCACTTAAAATTCTAAATTAGTGGATTTTGAAGATTGCTTTCAAGAATCCCTTAAAATAAACAAAAAAATAACAGAAAAACAGTCAAAATTCTTTATGATTCTGTTAATTGCTGTCTGTGTCTTGGTGAAAAATTCTTAGATACCTCCAAATTTCACAAAACAACATGAATTTTAGACTAAATTGTAGTATGTCCGACATTTTGTACATAGCAAGCTTACTATTCATGTTCTCATTCCTGCCTTTAATAAAAGTGGTTCAGTTGTCAAATTAATGAGCAATATTTCACCACATGACTTAGATGAACACTACACAACATGAATAGCAAATTATCAAAGTGTACTGTTCATATGCAAAACCAAAATGAAAAAAAAAAGCATCTAATTACTCATTGTAATAATTATAATTATAAGACTGACTTGGATGCATGATTGATTTGTGACTTGTTCTCACACACAAAATCTTTCAATCATAACACAGACACTCAAGTATGCAGATTTTATATGACTGTATAGATTAAATATAGAGATGAATGAAGAAAATATGAAAAATCATCAGAATGTGTCAAATATTTCATTAAATTACATTACTTTTTCAGTGTCACTCTTGAATAAAAACAATTTGAACCATCTTTTCCTCAGAAAATCTTCCAGTCAGTAAAGAAACATCCAGAAAAGGGCAGAAGCAGACATGTTTCAGCTGCATTGCCAAACATACTGCACTTTCCTTTTTTCAAGGAAAACCAATAACAAGCACCATGCAACATAAAAGTGATCATGCTAATGAGATGATGTCATGCTCATTGTAAGATCATTATCCCAAGAACTATGTTAATACATTCAATAAGCCTCCTGTGAACAGTGTGTGGTGGCCGCCCTCTTGGTTGGTACAGCAGCAATTTAAACAGGGACAGCCAGAGATAAACACCTAATTTGTCACTTGGTGACCTGGGGTTTCACCGCTGGGGATGTAACACAGCGAGGTCGACGGAGAGTGGGGCATGCAGGGAGGCCTGAATGAGCACTGGGCCTGTCCTTTGGAGCAAGAACTTCCAACATTTTAAAAGACAGCAAGCATCAGGAGAGAAAAAAAAAAAAATAAAAAAAAAAAAGGAAAAAACAAAAAAAACAACAAAAAAAAAGAAGAAGAAGGTAAAAGAAGAAAGTGAAAAGTGGGAAGGCGCGGGAAGGGAAGGGAAGGGAAGGGAAAGGGAAAAGGAAAGGGAAAGGGAAAGGAAAAGGGAAAGGGAAAGGAAAAGGAAAAGGAAAAGGAAAAGGAAAAGGAAAAGGAAAAGGAAAAGGAAAAGGAAAAGGAAAAGGAAAAGGAAAAGGAAAAGGAAAAGGAAAAGGAAAAGGAGAAAAATCACCAAGTAAACTCATGCAGCTTTTCTGACAGTTTGTTTTAAAAGATTTTTTTTGCCCCTTTTTAATATTTAGTAAATGATACAATCACACTTAGTCTTAAACAATGAAATATGCTTACATGAAAATACTGTGGGGTTCATTTAAAAAAAATATGTTAAAATACATTTGGGTTGCAATTTCTTTTCTATTTCTTTCAACAAGCCTTGAGAAAAGTGTCTCAAGAAAGAAACCACTTTTTTTCTGAAAATAACCATAATCCATAATTAAAGAAAGTTATTTATTTAAAAATAACTTGAATTGGTCTCTCTGTAAAACAATCTTTAGTGACCTATTAGTCTGACAAAAATTTGGTGTTGAAAAAATACTTACATATTTTCTGAATCTCAATTTCAGTAATCATGCAAGTAATCAATATTTGTTTCTTCTCTCCAGTCAATCTGTGCCCTGAGTACTTTGCTAGGTATTATAGACAGGAAAGTCTTACCCTTAAAATCTTAATAGGAGGACAAATAAATATATTAGTACCCATGGCTGCAGGAGTTTTTTTTTTTAGATATGTTTCCCAGTTTTGCAATAAAAAAAGCCAATATATTTCTCTGCCCATCAGTGTTTGAATACAATAGAATCTGCCTGTATTTGAATCAAAGTAAATGAGAATTAAACTGGGCTTTTAGTTCTTCCGTTCAGCTTTAAAACTGACAAGCCTACAGAACATACATGATGATTTTCTTTTATAACTGAATAGTAATCTCTTCCAACACTTTATACATGAAATTTTACCTAGCTGTTGGAGCAGAAATTTATTAAGAGGGGAAATGAATAAAAACAACAACATCACCAAAACCTTTCTTCACCTCCCCATAGTTAATGGGATTATTTCCATTGCACCTATGCATTAACCTTGCACTTTCCTTTCCCATATTTTTGTGCTATTTTGTATATTCATGTTGTGTGGAAGCAAAACGTTTAGTCTCACAGGCAAAGAGAATGGAGAACAGGATAATCTCAGTATTTTTTGTACTCTGCCCCTTCAGGCCTAAGAGTGGAGGACACTAATAGAAGAAAGAAAAAACCACTCCATCAATAACTGAAAGTGATATTATGCAGTGCCCCTGCCTCAACCCCTCCCTTTGGCATGGACTGTGCCATGGAGAAAGCATGCTGAGCTAGACTTAGAACTGCAGATCTGTTGTCCCAGAGGCAGGCCTGCCTCTTCTTCCTCTTTATGCAGGGCTTTTATCCTGCTGACTGGTCTGAAATTCTTCTCTATGCCACCAGCCTGCAAACAGGAGCAAATTCCTTCCTAACACTGCTGAGTAAGATGGCATGTGAAAGCAGATATCAAAGTTTAGGTGCCTAACTTCATTCTTAGTTATCTGATGCTACATCTAACTGAGCTGCCCAGGTTAAAAGTGTAATTGTCTTCACCCAGTAAGGTGAGAGAAATCACTCTAGGAGGTCATCATCCTGCACACATTCAGAACAGCTTACAGGATACAGTAAGCAGCCCTTTGGAAGTGATTGTCTTTCATTCCCAAAATTAGAGATGGTCACTACACCAGCCACAGCTTAAGTTTCTAACTCTGTGGAAACCACTTGTGTGAGATTAAGCGGGTAAATTCTGCATGAACAAGAAAACCGGGTTCTATACACTGGGGAGGCTGTATTATGAAATTATTAAAATGCTGTATAAAAATATTAACAGAAAAAGAGAATGGCCACATATGTGGGTGAAATGGGAAGACAGGGAATTGCATCATCCACAGCAATGGAAACAACAGCAGCTTAATTATCTGTATTAACTAGACATGAAAGTAGCAAGGAAAATAAAATTAAAAAGTAAAAACAAGAGGTTACATAAAAGCTTTGTAAACTGGAAGAGCTTAGGAATCTTATCCAATGGAAAAAAACCCAAACAAACAAACTGTGAAAGTAAATAATGAACCTAACCTAAAATATTCTTCTCATTTGAATCTAAATTACATATTTATGAGTGAGCAAAGATGAAATATTTTACCAACATTAGTCCACTTTGATGCATTTTTTCAATATTTTTTTCTGTAAGACTCTTTTAGAATTTTTGTCCTCTCATCACCCTCAGCTTTCATTTTAGTTTTCAAACTATGGGTCTGTATATTGGGTTTGTATGGCCAGGTTTTGGTACCAGGGTGGCCAAAGGGTAGCTTCTGGGAGAAGCTGCTGGAAGCTTCCTCTATGTCCAGCAGGGCCAAAGCCAGGCAGCTCCAGGATGGACCCTGGCCAAAACCAAGCCAATCACGATTGATAGCAATGCCTCTGTGATAACATATTTAAGAAGGAATAAAAGATATTGTGCAGAGGTACTTGTGGTCAGAGAAGAGTGGAGTGACAGTGTGTGCAAGGAGCAGCCCTGCAGACAGGCAGGGCAGGGCAGAAGGAGGGGCAGGAGCTGCTCCAGGCTCTGGAGCTCAGATTCCCCTGCAGCCCCTGGAGCAGCCCATGGTGAGGCAGCTGTGCCCCTGCAGCACAGGGAGGGCACGGGGGAGCAGAGATCCAAGTCAGCCCCTGCAGGAGCCCAGGCTGGAGCAGGGGGATGCCCAAAGGAGGCTGGGACCCCATGGGAAGCCTGTGCTGGAGCAGGCTCCTGGCAGGACCTGTGGACTTGTAGAGAAAGGAATCCAGGATGGGGCAGCCTGTTCCTGAAGAACTGCAGCCATGGAAGACTGAGCCATGCTAGAGAAGTTTGTGGAGAATTGTAGCCATGGGATGGATTCATATCAGAGCAGTTCATGCAGTAGCCTCCTGTGGGAAGTATCCCTCCTTGGAGCAAGGGAAGGACTCCTCTCCCTGAGCAGCAGCAGGAACAAATGTGATGAACTGACCATAACCCCCATTCCCATCTCCCTGTGGTGCTGGGGGGGAGGAGGTAGAGCCTGCAGAAGAGCAGGGGGGTGGAGGAAGATGTTTTTAAGATTAATTTTATTTCTTATTATTTACTTTTATTTTGTTGGTAATAAATTCAATTAATATACCCCAGTTGAATACATTTTGCTTGTAATTGTATTTGATGAGTAATTTCTCTATGTCCTTAACTCATAAGACTTTTTATATTTTCTCTCCTCTGTCCAGATGTGGAGGAGATTGAGAGAGCAGCTTTGGTGTCTGACATCCAGCCAGGGTCAACCCACTACTCTCTGGTTTTGATTAACAACAAAACAAAAGCACAAATATTTCCTACTTGGTCGAAATCAGAGTGAGCAAAACATCAGAAGTGCATCTGTGTGAATAGAAATTCAAGTTATATTTAATATATCAAGCTGTGAATTTTTTGCCTCATAAGCAACTCAGAGCTGATTCACATCACCTGAAACTTTAACCCCAAAGCTGATGAATGAGTTGTCTTTTAAACCTTTTTGCTCTTATTCAAATTGGATACGTCATCATGAATTTGAGACTTTCAAACTTCAAATACTTGTCGTTCTTCAACTCTCTGAACACACATCACACTCCAAAGGTTGCCTTGAACCCCATTAATCTATTATCAATAAACAGGATTTTATTTCCTTCTGTGGAAAAATTATTAGTGATCCTTGTAGAAGACAGAAATCGAGATCCTTGCAGAAGACAGAAAACTGATTTTAGGAACAGCTCGACCTCTCTTCTTGCTGAAAAGATGAACCTGGAGTGCTGGCACAGGATTCTCTTTGGTCTGAAAGAAAAAAAAAAATAAAAAAATAAAATAAGTGTTCCTTTTAGAGGAAAAGGGAAGATGGGACAATGGGAAAGCACCATGTTTTGGGAGATTCACTGCCCAAGACAGACATTACTGGAAAGAATAAGGCCACAAATACTAGAACATACATAGTGAAAAAAAGAGAGACCGTATGAATAAAGTGCAGGTAGCTGAAGATAAAAGCTATAGACTGATAATAACCCGTCAGTAAAATAGCAACTGTCCTTGATAATAGAGGTAAGTACAAAGACTACACCCTTTTTGCAAGTATGAGTTACTCTTTAGTGCCTGCATTTAACAATTTCCTTGTCCCAATTACATACTTTAAAAATTAATTGAGCACACCCAATTTCCTGTCTCTTTGCTGTCACTGCATCACTGTTGCATGAGTTACCTGTTTATAGCTAAATGTCCATCTTCCCCAGGGCTTTAGGATAGCATGGTTATAAATTTTAATCAAAGCTCTGAGTAAAATGTGAAACAAACCCCAGTCACTATGATTTTCCTGTTTTGCTTTTTTTCAGTACTCTCAATTAAAAAAAGAATCTAGTTCAGACTTTGTAGTTTGCAGCTAAATGAACAGAAGCAAAAGCTTTTCAGGAGAAAATGAAATGATGAAAATTACTATGGTAAAGTGTACAAGGTAATAGCAGGAAGATTCAGATTTTGGGGTCTGTGCTGTTACACTATTAAACTTAGCATGTTGTAAATGCTTAAAGAAGGACAGGAGTTCCTCCATCCATGTTCAACAGAGTTCATTGGTTCTTTCACAAAAATACAAACTCATGGCTATAAAGCTCCAGAGAGGAGCTGACTAATGTTTACATCCATGTGTCTGGGTTATATGAGCAGTGTTCAACAAGACCACACACACCCATGGCTCTAAAAGTAGTTTCCCATATGGAAAATTGGGTTGGATTCAGCTCCAGATAAAGAAACCTCCTTTCACAGCGGTCTGTGAAGTTGGGGAGCAAGGAAAATTTACAAACCTCCATGATTTCCACTGATCTTTCAATTTTTTTTGACATACAAGACTAGAACACATTGAAATGCCCTTGGTTTTCCTTACTAATATCCCATGACTGTCAAGAAGATGCATGAACTTAATTCATGGTCAGGAAACCCACAGTGGGACTCATCACCCATTTTTAGATCTCTCTTATTTGGATATCTATGAATCCCACTGTTACTGTAGGGGGATATTCAGGTATGTTCACCCTCTTCAGCCTAGCCATCAGATTCATGAATGGCTACACATTCAATGGATTTTGGTAGCTGACATGCAGTCCTCTGTGAAGACAAATGCTTGCTGGGATGTGATGGCACTGACAGTTTATGTAAAGATTTTAGCTAACTCTATGACACTCCCAGTCATGATAACAGACCAATAAATGTAGCTGCATGGAAATGTGGCCAGCAGGACGAAGGAGGTGATTCTGCCATCCTGTTTCCCTTTGGTGAGACCCTGCCTACAGTGCTGCATCCAATTCTGGGGTCCCAGCACAGGAGGGACATGGATGTGATGGAGCAAGTCCAGAGGGGAGGCTACCAGGATGGTCAGAAGGAGGAAGCACCTCTGCCATGAGGAAAGGCTGACAGAATTGGGATTGTTCATTCTGGAAAAGAGGAGGTTTTGAAGTGGCCTAATTGTGGCCTTCTAGTACCTGAAGGGAACTTACAGGCAAGATGAAGCAAGATTGTGTACAAGGGTAGATAGTGATGGGATGAGAGGAGCTGTGTTTAAATTGAAATGGAATAGATTGACACCAAAAATTTGGAAAAATAAATTCTTTACTGTGACATTGATGAGGCACAGGGTGCCCAGAGAAGCTGTGGCTGCCCCATCCCTGGAAGTCCAAGGCCAGGTTGGATGAGGGCCAGACCTACCTGGTCCAGTGGAAGGTGTTGGAAGTAGGATGATCTTCAAGGTCCCCTTCCAAGCCGAATCATTCAATAATTCTATTTTATTTTCCCCCAAGAAGTCCAAATAAGAAATTATTTGAGATACCAGACCCAAAGGAAGAGGTTTTATTCCTGAGTAATATACATATTTGTCATCAATGGTTTTTATGCAGATTTTAAGAGATGTCTTCAGCTGAACTGTCCCGTGGATTCCAAATATCACAGATTCCAGATTTCCTCTCCCTCTGGGGGTGAGGTGGCACAGATTAGCTTTCCTGCTAACAAAATAAAACAAAAATTATGGAGCCACTTGAAAAAGAAAAATGGGAGATTAAAGCATAGTAATAATGTAGCTTGAGAGGGCAAACAATATAAAGAAATTGTACCTTGCTCTCTAACTGCACAAAGCACATTATGATCAGGATATTCTGTACCTTTTTGGGCTTTGGGAAAATCAGGTCGTTCTCTGAATAACAGAATGACTGAAATCTAATTTCTTACGTTTGTTCTGCTTGAAATTAAGTTCTCTAAGACCTAATCTTGTACAAATTATGACTGATAATTTTTGTCATTTCCTGTTTACTTCAAAACTTTCCTGAAATTTACTTTATTTCAAGGCCTAATAAAAATCATGCCTATAAAATATACAAGAACACTGCTCATTTGTTAAATATAACCAAAACTCAAATATTGCTTCAGTATACTCAATATCAAATATTTCCAGTGCTACTGTAAAGGAGCAGAAAGAAAGACACACAGATGCAGATACACTGACATAGACACATGATTGTAAATGCTTTATTTCCTTTGGGAATTAGGTCCACATTGCAGATATGAGTCAGAGATCTTTCCTCTTCCTCTGATCAGATTTGCTCACATCTTTTCAATTTGTCTGTTATTGCTGTCCCCAGAAACAAAACACAGCTTTAGCTGAATTGAGAGCCACAAGCTAGTGTGAAATTTAAATAAAGTTATCTAATATTGCTGGTGGTCCTCTCTTGAAATGAGTTTGTATGATGAATCCAATGTGTGCCTGGACTGCCTAGAACCATCCCATTTCTCCCACCACAATTTTAAACACTAAAATTTAGAAATTTAATTTTCATTTATGCTTTGTTAAATTTCTTGCTACAAAGTGTTCATTTAGCAAGAATAAGATTTACAGATACCCCACTGGTAATAAGAAACACCAGCTTTTGTTGAGAAAATCAGAATATAATTGTTACCTAGGGTATTTCAAAACAGCACACAACAATTAAGTTTTGAAATAACCTAACTGCCAAGTACATCTCATTACTCCAGCATAGCCAGTAGCGCAACAAGAAAAGGGTTAAATATGATTACACTAGCATAACAAAATCTGTTTCTTCAGAAGACGGCAACTTTGTTTCTTTCTATCAGATGTATTTTTACCAACCTGATGTTCCCTCCAGGACCTTCCAAAATTCTGTGAAAGTCAAGAAATCGGACATCTAGTTTTTTTAGTGTTGGGGAAATTGTATTTATGTTCTCGTATATATGTGAAGTCAAAGTTACTGGCTTCACCTATCTGTTTGTTGCAGTTCTGGGGGAAAATACAAAAAGAAAAGCAGGGTTAGGGGGAAGGAAGTGCAGACGAAAGTCTGGAAGTGTGGAAAGAAGGAAGGAAATGTGGAAGGGAAGGAGAGAAGGAAGGAGGGAAAGGAAAGAAAGGAAAGAAAGGAAAGAAAGGAAAGAAAGGAAAGGAAGGAAAGGAAGGAAAGGAAGGAAAAGGAGGGAGGGAGGGAGGGAGGGAGGGAGGGAGGGAGGGAGGGAGGGAGGGAGGGAGGGAGGGAGGGAGGGAGGGAGGGAGGGAGGGAGGGAGGGAGGGAGGGAGGGAGGGAGGGAGGGAGGGAGGGAGGGAGTGGCGGAAGGAAGAAAGTGGCGGAAGGAAGAAAGTGGCAGAAGGAAGGAAGGAAGTGGCGGAAGGAAGTGGCGGAAGGAAGGAAGGAAGGAAGTGGCGGAAGGAAGTGGCGGAAGGAAGGAAGGAAGTGGCGGAAGGAAGGAAGTGGCGGAAGGAAGGAAGTGGCGGAAGGAAGGAAGTGGCGGAAGGAAGGAAGGAAGTGGCGGAAGGAAGGAAGGAAGTGGCGGAAGGAAGTGGCGGAAGGAAGTGGCGGAAGGAAGGAAGGAAGTGGCGGAAGGAAGGAAGGAAGGAAGTGGCGGAAGGAAGGAAGGAAGTGGCGGAAGGAAGGAAGTGGCGGAAGGAAGTGGCGGAAGGAAGGAAGGAAGGAAGGAAGGAAGGAAGGAAGGAAGGAAGGAAGGAAGGAAGGAAGGAAGGAAGGAAGGAAGGAAGGAAGGAAGGAAGGAAGGAAGGAAGGAAGGAAGGAAGGAAGGAAGGAAGGAAGGAAGGAAGGAAGGAAGGAAGGAAGGAAGGAAGGAAGGAAGGAAGGAAGGAAGGAAGGAAGGAAGGAAGGAAGGAAGGAAGGAAGGAAGGAAGGAAGGAAGGAAGGAAGGAAGGAAGGAAGGAAGTGGCGGAAGGAAGGAAGGAAGGAAGGAAGGAAGTGGCGGAAGGAAGGAAGGAAGTGGCGGAAGGAAGTGGCGGAAGGAAGTGGCGGAAGGAAGGAAGTGGCGGAAGGAAGGAAGGAAGGAAGGAAGGAAGGAAGTGGCGGAAGGAAGTGGCGGAAGGAAGTGGCGGAAGGAAGGAAGGAAGGAAGGAAGGAAGGAAGGAAGGAAGGAAGGAAGGAAGGAAGGAAGGAAGGAAGGAAGGAAGGAAGGAAGGAAGGAAGGAAGGAAGGAAGGAAGGAAGGAAGGAAGGAAGGAAGGAAGGAAGGAAGGAAGGAAGGAAGGAAGGAAGGAAGGAAGGAAGGAAGGAAGGAAGGAAGGAAGGAAGGAAGGAAGGAAGGAAGGAAGGGGCGGAAGGAAGGAAGGAAGGAAGGGGCGGAAGGAAGGAAGGAAGGAAGTGGCGGAAGGAAGGAAGGAAGGAAGTGGCGGAAGGAAGGAAGGAAGGAAGTGGCGGAAGGAAGGAAGGAAGGAAGTGGCGGAAGGAAGGAAGGAAGGAAGGAAGTGGCGGAAGGAAGGAAGGAAGGAAGTGGCGGAAGGAAGGAAGGAAGTGGCGGAAGGAAGGAAGTGGCGGAAGGAAGGAAGTGGCGGAAGGAAGTGGAAGGAAGGAAGGAAGGAAGGAAGGAAGGAAGGAAGGAAGGAAGGAAGGAAGGAAGGAAGGAAGGAAGGAAGGAAGGAAGGAAGGAAGGAAGGAAGGAAGGAAGGAAGGAAGGAAGGAAGGAAGGAAGGAAGGAAGGAAGGAAGGAAGGAAGGAAGGAAGGAAGGAAGGAAGGAAGGAAGGAAGGAAGGAAGGAAGGAAGGAAGGAAGGAAGGAAGGAAGGAAGGAAGGAAGGAAGGAAGGAAGTCAAGGTTCTAAGGTTATTTTTCTCAGACTTTAGAAACATGATTATGAATTATTGTTTAAAAATAAATAAATACATGCATGAGGAGTAGGTATAGACTACATTTTTGTACAGGAAAAACGTTATTTGAATGTGATCTGGCTCAGGTATTCTGTAAGAATGGAAAAGGAGGGCTACACTTAAAGAATCATATTACATAGAAAAATATCTTTAGACAAGTGCTAGAAGGGCAAAAAATACAAACAACCTAGAAAGAGAAAAGACTGGACTGAATAAAAGGAGAAAAGTCTGTGCTTAGTGTCACTGAATTCAGTAAGTGATTACACGACACTGGGTTCATTCAGGACCTAGCGAGTGATCTACAGCCTGTGTTCTGCAGGAGGTCAGAATGGAGATTAAAGTGACCTTTTCTAGCCTCAAATTCCATGAATCCAGTTCTGAACCCAGGGTCCCAATGGAAACGAAGTGACGATATAGAGTCTTTGGAGTAAGCTAACCTACGCTTGATGGATGGTTTTACTTTTTTATTTCCATAGAGTCCCCCACCATATTACTCACACAAAACAACTTTCTCACTTGTGACATTCAAAACTTTTATAGAAAAAGGAGCAATGGGCATACATAACTGCAAGTACCTCCAGGTAGGAAATGAGAAAAGGTTTTAAAACTACTGGGAGATATAGTTTCTGGAGTAATTTAAAAAACAAAATACAACAACAACAACAGCAAAAAAGTGTCACAGGAATACACTTGAAGATGGAACTTCATATGTTCATTGGCAAAACAGGCAAGTATGATCTGCAAGAGTGGGCTACTGGACTAAGCAGTTGAGAAGATTTGTTCAAGCTTTATTGATTATGTTCCTAAATCTTTGTTAATGACAGCATAGATTTTCTGGTGTCACTTAATGACTGAGGCACAGAAAAAGTTTTCAAGGTGAGCTAGCTGGATGCTGTGTGAGCAAGGAATGCCTTAACAGATTCATTTTAAAACTCACAGTGGAAGAGACAAAGCTGCATGGGTTGTGTGAAACAGCAAATCCCACCTTCAGGTATTGTGTGACACCCTCTCTTTTCAGTCAGCTGTCTTCATGACCTCATATTTAAGTGGTAGTCACTCACTGGACTAGGTCCAACAGCCTCAATTTCTGCCCTGAATCCACCTCTGTACTTTCATGCCAGGATAGACCGAGAAAATATGGGCATAGAGAGGGTTAATCCTGAAAGACTACAAGGGGAAAAAAAAAAAGCCCTGTGTAGAGTGGGAAATTAGTCAGCAGAGACCTGACAAAGTGCTTCCTACACATGCTGTTCTGTCAGGCTGCACAGCTTCTTCTGCTTCAGAGGTAATTACATAGATTTTCTGTCTTGTACTTGCAAAAACACAGCACAGCACTCCACCACTGCTTGTAGCTCAGTGCTTCAGGGCTCCAGCTGCATGGGGCTGGAAAATGTTTACACAATTTCTTTTAAGATTTTTAAACCACAGTAAGGGATGTGGCTAACTCTTCATCTGAGGGGGCATATGAAAGAGTCCCCTCTGAAGCTGGGCTAGGTTGAAGGGAATGACTTCCTTGTAAGGGAGTGTAATTATCTCTCTCTCAAGGAAATGGCTTCCACCACACAATAAATCAAACAATAAATGTTTCTGAATGTTTTAACTAGGGAGGACTCGAAAGAATTTGGACATTGATCCAGATTTCAAATTCTCACTGTTTCAGATCCAGAATCCCGATCTTAAATCCATTGCCAATTTTGTACAGTAGCTTTCTGGGGCCCATTAAGAATTTCATCATTCTTTTTGATTTGACACTTGCACAAATAAACATATTCAACATATATCAAGGTGTTTATCAAAAATAATATCTGTGAATATATATTCCTTCCTCATTACTTTGATCTGCTTCAATAATTTTGTGGTTAATGCAGTACTGAGATGAGTATTTCAAATAATCTATAAATTCAGATTTAAATATTTAAGCCAGTGCTTGCAAAATTTCATTAGATGTTGGGAATGGAATGTCCACATTTTTTTTCAAAAGACATTTCTATAGTTTAGTAAAAATGTAATGTATTTTTCTAACGTGGAACTCTTTGTGGTATGATATAGCAGCTTAAAAATGTTCAACTCTATGTACTAGTCTTAAGACAATGACGGAAACTACAGAAATAATAACCATAATATTAAAAAATAATAAAAAAACCTAAAATAAAAGGTGAAAATTACATAGGAAGCCTGGCTAATCACCTTGAGATGGGAGGAATTTATTTTCTGTTGTCTATGACACACTGTCCTCGTTATAAAAATTTCCAGGCACCCCCTGCCTATGTTTCCATATCTTCACTGTTAGAAACTCATTGCAGTTTATTTTGCTCCGTCTTCATTCAGCTGCCAAATGGAATTGCCCCTTATCCATAATGCAGACTCTTTTTCCTCTGTGGCACTGCCTTCAGATTGGCTGAAAAAGTCCCCATCTTTCACTCATCCTTCTCTTTCTTTGACTAAAAATGTCTGTATGTTTCCATACTTGTCAAGTTTTCCAAACTATTGACTACTCTTGAAATCTCACAAAACCCACTTAAAGTCAGTTTCCTGAGCTGTAACACTGAAATCAAGTAGATAAATGGAAGTGTACATTTTATTTAAAAATAATATAAATCATAGGGAATTCTAATTTTATTTGGTTTTTTGGGTTTTTTTTTGGTTTTTTTTTTTCTTGTTTTGTTTAGTTAGTTTTTTTTTACTCATAAAAAGAAAAGTTGTGGCTAATTTGTGGCAGTGGAGCCCTGGTTTGTTTCCTAAGTATTTCTTCAATGAACACTGCAATTTTTCGCCCTGAGTTGCATCTTCACTATAAATACAGAAGTAAATTATCACAATTTTTATTTACTTTACACAGAGTCCCAAAATGAGTCAGGTTAAAAGAGACCACAAGCTTTGGAGTGACCTGGTCCAACCTCCCTGCTCAAGCAAGGCCATCCCAGAACATATTGAATAGGTTTGTGTCCAGATAGTTCTGGAATATCTCTAGGGAGGGAGACTCCACACCCTCTCCGGACAGGCTGTTCCAATATGTGGTCCCTTGATACTTATACTTCATTTTCAACCCTAGAGGAAGGAATATATAACTAAGTGCATCATAAAAACCTGAAATATTGAAAGCATTTGATTAGAGCAGGATTGTTTTGTCTTTCAGCATTCATAATGTCTTTCTCCTTCTCTAATTTCTATCATGTTTATTTTCATCGCAGTCATGACTTATGCACGCTTCTTATACTCCATCAATCTGTCATCACCAAAGACAAACAGTTATTTTTACCTGGTGGCAGATACTTGGCTCCTAAACAATTTCTCTTCTCATTGTGACCTTGCTTCAGGCTGAGATATGAAGAGGAGGGAATGGAAAAGGAAGAGGGAAAAGTGAAAAAAAGGGAAAAAAAATACAAAAAACCAAAAAAGAAACACTGCTAAGAGGAAAAGGTGAGGTTAGACCTCAGTCTTTTAGAAAATGTCATCTGATTTGAACAGGAGCAGCATAAGGCATGAAGGAGGAGTAAAGCAAGGTTTAATGATTTCATTTCAGGATGAATTTTTCTGCGATTTTTTCAGGTTTTGGTATTTTCAGGATCTGTTTCTCAAATTTTTTCAGGTACAGAGATTCTTCTGTTTGGACAGAAGGGGAGAAACTGACAACATAACTTTGCCACTGGTAAATAGGAAAGATTTTCTTTAAAGCAACTGCTAAGAATTTGTGTTGTGTCTAGATAAACTCAGTGAACTTCTATACTAGATAATTCTGATTAGAAAATGTGCTTGTTTTATTGCTTGGGAATAAACACAACTCTACTAGTTTAAAGGAATCTGCATTCTCATTGGTTAATAATAATTCACTCTAAATTGAGGAGGGATTTCTTTTTTCTCTGTTTTCTGATGGGGAGTTGTTTTTTTTTGTGCCTTTTTTGTTTAGTTTTGTGTTTTTGTGGTTTTTTGGTGGGCTTTTTGTTTGTTTTGCTTTCTAAGGAATTAATTTATAAGGGAGATTGGCTGCACCCACTTCCACAATGGATGGAGTTGTAATAAGTGTACAGGAATCCAGTTCCTATAACAGATCATACTCTATAAAGGATGTGTTACCTCAATAACTTAAAAAAATAAAAGAAAATGCAGAAAGTAACAGCCACTTCCTAAAAAAAGAAAAAATGTCCATGGGCAGAGCTTCCTTAAGAGCCTGTAGGGAAGGTAAGTGGCAAAACAAAGTCAGAGGGGAAACAGCTTCAAGCAAAAGTTATTATTTCTCTTTTCTTTGTAAGTTTAGGCCTAGACTGGATTGTGCTGCGCTTGAAGTTTTGTGTTAGAGGATATTGGACATGTGCTGCTACGCCTCGTCATTAAGGTTTTTTTTGTTTGTTTTTTTGCTGGAGTACGAACCTGCTCTCTCCATTCTGCTGGTCTTTGATATCTACATAGTCCTTTGGCTTTACCATTCTCCTTTCCTCAGGAAGGTATTTGAAATGCTACCTGAGCAATGCACGTTTATTTGCTGAAAGCATCTTGTCCTGTGATGTCAGTTTAGGAGTGATCATCTCAGCCAACGCTGGCAAAATAAAATGAAATTCTTTCTTTTATGAAGTTTAACAATTCCCACCATGGATTTTGGACAGGAAGTAGAATGCTGAGGCTGTGGAAATGTTCTCAGCAATATCAAAAAGCATGCACAGGCTGCAGTTTTCACACAAACTTCAATAGTTTCTCCTCATGAAAGCCAGTGTATCACACATTAGAGATCCCATTTTATTCCCGAACTCAGCCAGGTTTTGTTCCTAGGATCTCTTTTTGCTGAACTTTTACATTATATTGCTTTGGAGCTTTGGAGAAATGAAAGTTAGCTTGAGAATGATGTCAGTACAGCTCCTAGAAGACAATTAAAATCTCCAGACATCAACACAATTGTCATTAATTGGCTCCTCTGCTATAGTTCAGTTGTATAAAGGTCATAAAGACCAGGAGTCTCTTGGATGATTTCTAATCTAGGGGAAAATAGATCTCTTCTACTAGCAGTCCAAAAACATTTCATTTTTTTAAAATGAAGTTATCAGAAATACAATTAATTTTTTTCTCAGAATTTTCATAGTTACCTGGTTTTCAGAAAGTGTAAGAAAAAGAGGTTAGATTAGGAAAAGGGACAAGATTCACCCTATAAACAGTAATATCTGATCACCTGCTCTTTCAGGTGGTTACAAAAGTTCATATTTAGTCCTGGATGGTACTAAGTTATTCCTGGGATGCATTAAACAATGTTATTAGTGCTATTATTGCTTTGCCTTCCATGAACTTTCATGTGCTTCATCAAAAGTAAGCCAAGCATGTACAGTTTTAAACATGGAAGGTAAATACAAAACAAGAATATAAATGGGTATGGAGCAAGCTGACAAGTCTTGCTGGAGCTGGCACATCAGATGATTGCAAAAGTAGAAAAACAATGCTGTATCCTCTAGTTCCCAGTCCACTGCTCTAACTCTTGAATCGAGTTGCCCACATTCATTTCTTTCTAACCATAAGTTACGGAAGAAAACTAATAGCTGCAAAATGGGAAAGAGAAACCTAAACTGGTAGAAAAATACTTGCTTCTCACTAGACTGATAACAACATCACTCATGAGGAATAGAGGGTTTTTCATTTTATTTTACTTGTTAACTGGTTGACAGTATTCATTTAAGAGGTGGAAATTTTTTGGGATTCCTTGAACAGCAACATCCAAAACAAAAGGAATTGTGACAAAAAAACAGTTATAAAAAGATTCATAGAAAAATAAAAGAAGCTCTTTGTGTTTGCTTTAGTTTTATTTTTTCTCTTAAGATTGTATGCCCTATTACTTCCACTTGTTACTAAGAAGAAAAAGAAGATAACTCCTATCTAAAGAAATATTTATTTCAGTATATTTTCAATTCAAATAAACAGTCTACCTTCAGCAGTGAAATTTATAAACAAAATAAAAATGACAAGGTTTTTTCCTTCTTTACTCTCCTTTTATTTATATAACCACAATCAGACAAACTATAATGCTATCTAAACAACTACACATATTAGGAAACAAACAAAGATCAATACCTATAATTTGACACACATACACTGTTCACTGTGAAAACATCAATAGTACAAAAGCTTCATGGGCATAGCAGGGAAGAATCTGTTTGGTAGATGGTGTTGGCAGAAGATTAAATAACCACATGTCAGAAAGAATAAAAAAAAAAATTCAATAAACTGAGTGCATACTGGAGATGTGCAAGTACTTTGAGCTAAACTGTTGGTATTAATAAGAAAATTATCTTTGTCTTCCAGTCATTCAATTACTTCATGAACAAATATTTTGGCTTGAATCTCTGATAGTCAGACATATACTGTCTTTCCTATCTGCCAAAGGACTTGCACTGAAAGGCAGGGAAACAGGAAATGACTTGCACCCTGTACGATGATATCTTGAGCTGCTGTTTCATAAACAGCGCTATAGGTGACTGTTCATTTCGTCCTGATCCCTAACACTCTGAAGGAATCATGAGAGAGAGGTGCAGCTATTTGGCCAGGAAGAAAAGAGACACAAAGTTCATGGAAAGCATCTAACAGAAAGTAGGATGAGGGTTCAGGGCTGAATCACTGTGTCCAGTGTGTGCACATTGAACCCTCCTAGTGAATCTCATGGTGTTACTATGACATGCACACTTAAGGACATGCATAAAAACTTACAGGATCATGCTTTCAAAGTCTTAGCTACCTGTTGTTCATTAAATTATTTTAAAATACGAGGTGCTTTGTAAGACCACAAGTCTTTAATGTCTGTTTACCACGTAACTCCATTCCTTTGACCACTGTGCCTAATCCACAAAAGCTTTCTCATTAGTTTGTTTTACAAGTGAGTTTTTCTTCTTTCTTCTTCTGCTTTTTGTTCTTCAGGTGATGGGAATTGTAGCTCTGTTTCATTTCAGTTACAGTTTTGAGTCATAACCATTTAGAAAGATCAACTTTCTCTCTCTCTCTCTCCTTTCTATCTCTTTCACTGAGAAAAAAAAAGCAGGCTGGATCATCACTTTGTGCTGACGACGTTGTGTAAAGGAGGTCCTTCAGAAAGAGCTGATATTGCTAACAAAGGTAAAACAAACAAACAAAGAGCGTAAAATTGTTTTGAAATATGAAACATGCATCTCACAAAAAGGTATTTTCATATTCCTCATGCCTGATGGTAATATGTGACAAATGGGTACTTCCACACATAAATTATACTCCTAAAAGCTAGTTTGTATGTACTTGTGCACCTACTGAGAATTCTGAATATTCACATTTATCTCATGTTTGCTACTGTGCTGCCAATTCTTCATTTTGTGATGATATAAGTAATGAGATTTCATTGGTTGTGTTTACATTTTTAAAGACTCATAGAGTGATTTGATTATATGCAAATTCAATTGTAACTAAACCAAACAAATGAAAGAATAATTCAAAATGTGCTTCAAGCTGCCATGGTTAGGAAGAGGAACATCAGATCCCGTGTCTTAATTAAAAAAAAAAAAAAAAAGAAAAAAAAAAAGAAAAAAATATATGTATTAACATTGTTTTATTGAAATTCCTTTATTGAGGCTTTTATAGTTTTAATGAGGCCTGATCCATGATATCATAATGTCCATATCTAGTAATTTAGGAATGGATTAGTGTCTGCAGTTTAAATTATTTAGTTGAGGCACTGAATTCAGGAACTTACTTACACTACACTTTTTGACATTACTGCTAAGATTAAGGTATCTGCACAGGGAAATTTATCCGGTTAAGGACTACCCTCTAGGTACCTAAAGGGAATATTTAGGTTGATAGGCTTCTTAGTATTTGTGCCATATATATGTCACATTTATTATTTCTTATATTAGTTAAGTTCAGTCCTACCTAAATTTCAAATTCCCAAGACTGTGGACCACAGCAACCCAATTTTCAGTCTTGTTTTTTTCTGTTCTCTGTATGTGTTAGCATTTTGTTCAGTGACCCAGCTGCCACAGGCTGAGAATACATCTCTCATCTTTAGCTGATCACTTCTCAGAGACTTGAGAAAGCCATGTGCAGTCCGAATCCCAAACATCATGAATCTGACAGCTGAAATTAAAGAGGATGTCCTTGCTGATATTTCCCAGAGGAAGGATATTTGCCTTGTAACTTCTGTGGGTTTCCCAACTTTTTTCAATCTACTGGTCCCATATGTTTTTTACTCAAGGATCATAGTTCATCTGGGCAGTTTAAAAGACAAGAGAATGTCTGGCCTGTTGGATGGTCCAGGTTTATGCTATACAAGATTTTTTTTGTCTGCTGAGAAAAACCATCATATAGCGTACAAATGCATAACTAAGAGAAGCCTTGCTTTCAAAATGTTTCAAGTGAGCCTGCTCTAGTTTACACTGAGAACTGAATTCAGTCCACCTGCTCAGAGAATTCAGTATGAGCAATGCAGCTGGAAAGATTCAAGGCTATAGCTACAATGCTAAAGCTGCTCACCCAAATGTACAAGCCAAGTAGTGCAGAAGGGCATGCACAGACATTTCTCTGTAGAGGCCTCTTTTACTAAAGCTTCAGTTTTCATGCTTCATAGAATCTGGTTTGACTTTCTTAAGGCTTTTTCTTTGTCTTATTTTCCTTTTTTTTGTTTTTTTATTTTTTAATTAAAATTTTAATTTTTAAGATTTAAAGTGCCTGAAACAACATGAGTGCTGTGCTCATGTGAGTGATGGATATGAGTACCTGGTATAAGGTCAAGGGTCTACACTGCATTTCTAACTCGTGAGGGACGTAAGAAGCTCTTAATGGTGCAAGGCATGATGGAATAGGGACTGCAACACCTGTGAAAATGAGGAACAGGATGCATGGCACGGCCTCACACCTCCTGCCTGCCCAGAACTGTATCAGGATTCACCCCAAAGGAAAACTATTGGCTTAGTCCTGGAGAAAGAGCCTGTTAACAAACTAATGAGAATAATTAAGGAACAAGGAGCAAACTCAGGAACTGAAAATAGTTGACAATTTAAATGCATCCCTACAGAGTTACTTTATTAATATTCCTCATGCAAGAATAAGGAAAACTTAGAATCAAAACTTTTTCTTTCTCTTCAGTAAATGGTTAATTTACTTTGACAGCAGAGTAACAGATGAGAATGTTAACCTGCCATTACCTAGTGTCAAAGGGCACTTATGTCACAGCTTCCAGATTTGAGATATTTTCTAGCCCTAGAGAATCTTGTTCAGCTTATTCCAACAATGTCTGAATATTTTGTAATACACTGAGAAATGTCTGCAGACAAGGTTAGAAGAAACTACAATACTTTTTAAAAACTTTTTATTTTTGTGGAACAGCTGCTTCATTTTTTAATAACACATAGGCACATAGCTTTACCAAAATTTCCAGGTTTTTTTCCTAAAGTTTGCCAAAGAGCAGAGAATGTTCTTGAAAAAACAAATAGACAAACAAACATATTTATTCTTTCTTTTATATTAATCCTATCTTTGTTCAATTCATCTTTCTTTGGTTTATCCACTTGGGTTTTTATGTCTTATACTTGAAGTCAGAGAGTGATTATAGATCAACAGATTGAAGAATCAGGATTTAGGCACCTGTGGTGGTTTCAGCCTAGCTAGATGACAGGTGCCAAACAGTTCTCCTCAGACGAACAGGGGACAGAAAATATAATGAAAGGCTTGTGGGATGAGATAAGGGCAAGGAGAAGTCACTCATCAGTTGCCAACATGGAAAAAACAGAGTTGGGGAAAACTTGTTTAATTTCTTACCCAACAAATCAGAAGAGGGCTTGGGAGGAGGAAGGAAAAAGCCCCAGTTCTCAAAACACCTTCCTGCCACCCTTCACTTTTCCCTGGGCTTAACTTCATTCCCAAATTCTCTATCATCTCCCCGTCAGCAGAACCCAGTCAAAATTCTTCCCAAACGTGAGTCCTCCACAGGGTCACAAGCTCTGCCAGCAAACCTGCCCCAGCCTGGGCTCCTCCCTCTCCAGGTCCTGCCAGGACCCTGCTGCAGCACAGGCTTCCCATGGGGTGCCAGCCTCCTTTGGGCATCCCCCTGCTCCAGCCTGGGCTCCTGCAGGGGCTGACTTGGATCTCTGCTCCCCCGTGCCCTCCCTGTGCTGCAGGGGCACAGCTGCCTCACCATGGGCTGCTCCAGGGGCTGCAGGGGAATCTGAGCTCCAGAACCTGGAGCAGCTCCTGCCCCTCCTTCTGCCCTGCCCTGCCTGCCTGCAGGGCTGCTCCTTGCACACGTTCTCGCCCTGCACTCTTCTTTGGCTGCATTTGAACTTTTTTTCCCCTCCATTCCAAATATCCTAAATATCTTACACCAGAATTGTCACCTCTGTCACTGAAAGGCTCGGCCTCGGCCAGAGCAGGGTCCATCCTGGATCCAGCTGGCACTGGGACTGTAAGATATAGGGAGACCTTCCAGCAGCTTGTCCTAGGAGCTACCCCTGTAGCTTCCCTGCTACTAAAACCTGGCCATGCAAACACAATATACAGCACCTGAAAGGAGTGCAGAAAATCAGCATTTTCAGGGGGGAAACTGATCCCACCTTATGCTGTGAAGAGAGGGAAAAAGTACAAAGTATGAGCAGGCCACCAGTGTCAGATTGAGATATCATTCCCAGGTGCTACTCAGAAGGAAGGACTTAATAAGATGCCATTCCCATCCTGTTTTCTGCCTGCAGATTGCAAGCAAAGTATGAGTTGGACAGGAAAGAAAAGAATGCTGAAGTGATGAGAGCCTTGTATTTCTCTCTGTGACACACAGAACTCTGTGTTTGTCTGTGGGATGCCTATATCTGCCAGTCACAGGGTAGCTTAGGAGATTCAAAATAACATCTGAAATTCATGAATTATTGCAAATTTAACCAGAAAGATTCTGACCTATTCCTTCAGGATCTAGTCTGAAGCAAAAGCATTAAGTTGTCTGTATTGATGATGCCACAGAATCAATTACTTAGCTGGACTGAAGCTCTCCTCTTGCAGTGTTTCTTGGTGTGCACACGTAACCACCACGATCTCCAGAAATAAATGAAACTGTGAAAATGTCCTGGAAAACAATCTATTGTTTATCCCATCAATAAAAAGAAGGGGGTTGCTGAGGGGAGGAAGCTTGGCAAAAATTATGTGCATGATTATTTGATCCAAGGCTGTGTCATAACACCCAAGGTTAATAGCAAATCAGGAGGCAAAGTAAAGATTGCATTTGAAAGGGCTACCTGAACTGTAGCAGTTTCTAATTTTTGATCCCTGAAATGCTTTTTCTTAAGAAAATTTGTCTGCAGCTAAACATATGAAATGATAGTTTTCAAAGAGTACAAAGAAATTATCCACCTACCTTTTTTAATAAAGTTTAATTATTTATAGAGTGACTATGAAAATCACAGCAACAAATAAAGAATACAATGAATTCTTCCATCTCTTTTATCAGTCAATGCTAGTTGAGCTAATTTTGCTTTCAGCTGTTTTATTTTTCCATGCTTAAATATTATTTCCTTTCTTCCACCCTTCAGTTTAACAATAGAAATCATAAAACTTAATTTTTGTTCCCTGTTCTTTTTAAGAAGCTCAGCATTGTTCTTCATAATTTGCTCTTGTCATCTTTGTACTTATTGTCATGCATGGGTTCTTTCATGCATCTTCATACTACCAACAGTCTTTGTCCTTTTACATCTGACTTCAAATGTTAGATGTGAGCTTCACACTATTCACATTTCATTGCTGTTATTGTTTTCATTATTTTTCAAAAGTTGTATTGCTATGTAAGCACTTTGATATCCTCACAAGTGTCTTTTCCCCTGTCAAAGCTTAACATTCATTTTTTTCTTGTTTTTTCTTACTTGATTCTGTTTTACCTCTAGAGAACGTATAGAATAATGTAAATATTAATGGCAAATGGGATTTATTTTTTTTTTTTTACATTGGCCACAGCTTTCTCAAAGCCAAAATAATCTACATATTCATGTTCATTTTGATGTTCCTTGAGTCTCTGAGGCACATTGTAAACAGAACCTGCATTCCTGATGTTGAAGTTAGCATGTTTGCGCTTAATACATTAGAGACTTTTTCCTTTTTCCCAGATTTAGCCTTGTTAAAATAACCTGTAATACTGGCAAGGTCAGGGGGAAATGTCAGTTATTTGTTCTGTAGGTGCTGGACAGGCAAGCTGGAACTCCCTAGAGGCTCTTCTAACTTGTCTAACCAGGTTTGCAGAAACAGACTTTATTTTTATTTTTTTTTTCCTTCTCATAAGTCTGCAGGCTCTGACTTTCATGGCATTCTGACCCCTTTGCCAAATAGCAGTTCCTTGGATGAATAAGCTACACTTAGGATTTGTGGGCTCTTTCTTCCCCTTCTGTATTGTGTATGTTTCTAATGAGAATCATATTTGCTTTTCAGAGCTGTGTGACAGTGAGTCTTTAAACAAGAGAAAACTGAGTATGACATAACCTGTGTGGTTCTTTTTTTGTGCTTCCTACACAGCTTTGTTTGAACCTGATACAATAGTACAGATGTCCCCCATTTCCATTTTAAAAGCCAACAGAAATGATCAAGCACTACTACTAGACTGTTTCTTGCTGGCTGTATACAGGGAACGTTCAGTGTTGATCCCAGCTGCATGAAGGAGAAGGAGCACACTTAATGGGACACATTTTCAGTTCATAGGAAATGAACTGTAAAGAATGGATGATGCTTCCTACATCAAGGGACATTTGGTGATATTCTGGGCACTCTAAAAACTCAATCCACACTGGGTTTTTTTGGCTTTAAAGACAAAGTAAAATAGTTGCAGAGCTTACATACCCTGAGGCATTGCTTCAGCAGCGATTTTCATTTGTGCACTAAGTTGTAGTATCTCATTTGAGATATAAATCTTTGTGGATATTAGACAAAGGGTAGTAGGTCTGACAGCCTGCTTACTGTAATTCAGGTTATCACATACTGACTAAGCTGAAATTTTCCACAGAGGATGGGGTTCATTGTCAAATAATAGTCAGTGGGATCAGGTACTTATCTTTTAGAAACTGGCTTTGTTCCAATGAGTTTTGGAGGAAGGCTGATTTATACTTGCTGGGATCTAACCCAAGCTCTTCCCTATCTGCCAGGGAAAGGAGCAGGGCAGAGCTGCTCTGTGAAGTGGCACAGGAGAATTGCTTCAGAGAGTCAAAATCACCCACACTGCAGACATTGTCATTCTATAACTAAATTGCAAAGCTGTTGCTTTCTTTTCACTGACTTGATCAATTCCACCGTACTACAGATCCCCTTGGAAACACCAACATTTACACAAATTTATTTCAAGCTTCTTGCATAATGGAACATGTTGTTTGGCATATAGATTTAGAAAATAAATTAAAAAAAAATCTGGAATCAGAAATTAAATAAGGTGGTTTGAGCAGTGCAGGAGGGGAGGGAAGCACATTTATAACATTCTTTTTGCTGTGAACACTTATATTTAGAAGAGAAGAAATGGCAGCACTCTCTAATTTGAAGAAAAAGTGGGATTGTTTGATGAGCACAGCCTAATCCTCAGTGAATGGTCATCAACTTCATAAAACCGAGTTCCAAAGCCTCATGGCCATCCTTCAAGAAGCAATACTTTCAGTAAGTTTCCACTGAGGATATTACTCTGGTGCCATGGAGAGTCCCTTAGAGTTTGCTACAAAACTGCAATGCATCGGTGCACACCTTCAAATGAACCATGAGAGGTAGGAGGGAAAGCTTAAAGTTGGAAGTCATTTTGTTACTTAAGGACAAATTTGACCCAGATGGCCCCTTGAAAGTCAGTGAGAGATGCACACTCTAAAGAACTCATTTCTCTCTTTTTACCAGGAATGAACAAATCATTTCCAGCAATTAATATTTTTGAGAAAAGTAATTGCTTCTTTTCCTGCAGCCAAAAAAAAAAAAGAAAGAAAAAGAAAAAAAGCAGCAAGCCCTATAATAGTTTACATCAGCAAGTTTTCAATGAGTTCATTTCTTCATTTCATTAAGTTAGGTTGTGTATCAGTTTGCTTTCTCAGGGCACAGATCTGACATAGTTCTTCAATCAGCCTTTCCTGAGATGATTTTGTCACAATTTGGTCCAAGTAGTAAATTCCTGTTTGACTTTTCACACTGCTTTAATTTATGGTTGGTTTGGATTATCAGCATTTCTTGCCTTAAAATCCTTGAATATTCAATAGGACATCAGATTCTCACAGATGATCTCTATATCTGAGAAGTAAAAAGGTCACTAGACTGATTTAATGTTTTACCTCTAAGTTTTTCTTCCCATGAAATACAAATCACTATTTGACTGAAATGACAACTCATGGTTCAGTATCCTCTGTTCCTATATTTTATTGTAGTTAATTTCACTTCTTTCATTATTACTATTAACATCTTGTTAATAGTAATTAGGATTAAGGTTAGATAGGTAAGGCACAAAATCCTAACAGCTTTCATCTCAACTATTCATAGCTTTCAAATGCTAACACAAATCAGAGCACATAACACAGAGAGAAATACGATATAAACAAAAACCAAATCACTACTCACATTTCTAAATTACTCCCCCATATTCAAAGGGGATGTCCAGGGATGATCAGGAAGCTTTATCCAGATGAGCAGCTAGTTTCTGTTATTTTCCTAAAACACAAAAGCAGAAGTGAAGTCTTGGCCTTATTAAGGCTATTGGCTGCTGAACCATTCGATTTAAGTGGTTAGAATTTAAAGCCACTTTAGTTTTTATATATATATATATATATATATATTTAGCTTATTTTTTAGCTTATCCATCTGAGCTGTTTGGTGTGGATTCAAGCTCCACACAAGATGATCAAAATTATATCTATGTGGTACTGAATAAATCCAAATGTTCCTATTCTGAATGACAAAATCCAGGCTTCTACAACAGTTACCTTGAAAGGGATGGAAGGTACATTTTCGTAACACAGCTTTCTTAATTAAAACAGCTAAGAGAAACATACTGGGGGGAAAAATAATAGAAAAAGGACTTGTCTTTAGCTGCCAGGTTGAAGTCAACTCAAAACCTTCAAACCAGCTGTAGTGAGAAAGAGAGAAAGAGAGCTTTCTGGGCTGGAATATCTCAAGGGATCCGGAGGTGATGCAGGCTTTTTCTTTTCTGTGTCTCCCTATTTTTTTATTTGCCCTACAGTCTCACAAAGTGGGAACACATGAAGTTAAAAGGAATAAGCTTGTCTAACATCTAATAAGAGAAGAATCTGTCACTGCCAGTGATGTGAATGGGAATACAAAAGCTGTAGGCATGTATATTCCTTCTGCAGCAAAAGCACAACAAGGCAAAAGGTTAGCCTAAGATCTGCTCTCGGTTGCTTTGGAAGCTCTGTTTAATTGTTAGTCACGATGCACTGTGGGCAGAACAATTAGTTGTATCTATATTAGATCTAAGCTGTAATTATTTGTTACATTAATCATGACTAGAGTGAGAATTTAATTAGTCACGAACATTACGTGATTTTTTTTTTTTTTTTAAAAATTTTATTTTGAAGGGGGGGAAATGTCCAGTTTTCTTATTAAACACATCTTAATAAAGCGAGTCCTGGATGTCTGCAAGCCAGTGTCATGCCCAGGGTCTTTCCACCTGCTAAATATGCAGGATTTCCATCCCAACAACAGAGCATTTGGATTTACACAGCCTGGTACCAGAGCCGGGACTGAATTCAGACAAACCGGGTTGGAGGGGTCGGAGAACAAATTTCGGAGCTCTCGCAACAACGCCTTGCCACTTAGAGTTCATTGGAGTGTGTTAAGAGGGGAGAGGCGCCTCCCTGGAGCCGCTGCGGGTAAGGTGGCTCCCCAACAGAACCATTTACATCCCTCTTTGCGCACCCAGTGTGGGATAGGCAGATGGCACTTTGTTCCCATTTCCCCGCACCAGCAACATTTATCACAGGGCACCGCTGCTGCGAGACCTTCCCCAGTTCTGGGGCTCCCCTGTCGCCGTGCACGGCCGTGTTCTGGCTCCCTCGCTCCTCCGAGCAGCTGCCGCTTCGGGGGGAGCGCCTGGGAGCGCTTCGGGCTCGCCGGAGCTTCCCCGGGCCGCTGCGACCCCTCCGAGCGCTGCCGCTGCTCCTCAGCTCCTAATTGCTCCTCAGCCCTCTGCAGCGTGACATTCTGTGCGAGCACAGGCGAGCTGCTATCGCCCCTTGCCCGAGGAGCCAAGGAGAGGGGACGCGATTGTCCCTGGATGCCGGCGGAGGATGTTGCCGTCCCCAAATAGGCAGCAACCATCCGTGTCCTGCCTCCTGAGCATTGCTGGGTGTTTTGCAGGGTTAGCAGCAGAGGAAGGAAGTGATTTAACTTTGGGGAAAGGAAAGCAAGATGTATTTTCAGGTGTTTTCAAAGACGTTGGGTTTTTGTGTTTGTTTGTTTATTTGTTTTCCCTAATGACAAAATTGTGAAGGAGCTATTTCGGAAAGGTTAGCGGGGGAAAACAAGACTGGACTAATGTGCTGGTTGAAGGAGAAGCCATTTTGACAGCAAAAGAGAGATGACAGACATTTTCTGTTCCTGGGACAGCTTGTGCCACTTATCCTGTGGTTCACCTGCCTGCATGCCCAAGTCTGTGCTGTGTGTGAGCATCCCTGCAACAGTGCCAGCAGGGCTCTGAGCTGCTGCCCGAGTCAGATTCCTCTTTTCAGGAGTGGTACCTACATTGCAAAACCCATTGATTTTTATCCACTGAAACAGTCCCACCACAGGGGTTGAGGCTATTTGTGTGAGTAAGTGCTCTCTTTGACATGACAGAACTTGCCTGAAGCTGAAGGATAATTTTCAGACATCTGCTCCTTGCAGAAGGGGCTTCTTCTCCCACAGACCACATTTCAGCATTTGGGAGTTCCTTCATTATGCTTTCTAAGGTGAGTTCATGTATTATAGACCAAGCAGCAATTTGCCAAACAGATTTCAGGATCTGATGCCAAGCCAGAAATAAAGTAACATTCATGTAATAGTTGATTGCTCTTTATGTGTCTAAGGTCTTGTCCTTCTTTCTACTGCTACCTAAGACTTCAAATAAAAGCCGTGGCAATTCCGCAATTGAGGTTTTAAGCCTTAAAATATGTCTTGTTATTAAAATGGTTATGTAACACTGGTAATATCTGTCAACTTTACAAATTTATCTCTTGGTGAGGTGTTATGTTTTTGTGAGTTTTGATATTGTTGATGCTGTTGTTTTCCCACAACATGCTGTTGCAATGTAAGAAAAAGATACTAGGCTAGTTTGGGGTCACTTTGTTATTTTTCCCCTTTATATGTGGATGGATGAAGCATTTCTGAATGAAAGCTAAATTGTCAGGATAAAACTTATTTCTCAATGCATCTCCCAAGGTGTTACAAGCAAAGTAAGACTTTTGTTATCTTAGCATCTCGACCCCCAACATGAGAAATACAAAGAGAGATGATGTTTCAAAAATCTAGTCCATCTACCAAGAACATCTCTGGGGAGTGCTAATTGCTTCTTACAGCCATTTTAAACATACTTTGGCATTACTGAATGGATGCAAGAAACACAAATTTATGGGAAAAGAGACTTTTCAGCTTCTTCTCCCAGTGCTGTCTGAAGATTGAGTAACCCATCATGTCCTCATGAAGTGGCATTTACAACAAAGGAGCAGACATATCTATTTCCAGTGACAACAGTGTCTTGGTGCACTGACAGCTGGATGAATATATTTTTTTTTCTGTTTATTTATTTAATTACATATTTGTTCTAGTGGAAAATAAAAGTAAAAAGTGATAGATGGAAAGTCATACGTTCTTCTCTACATTTCAATCAGGCTGAAATAAATTCCAGTAACTCAAACAAAACTGTTAGTTGACAAATTTCCTACTTAGATATTTAATTCTAAAAGGTTGTAAATACCTCATTAGCACGTTCTTACTGTGCATTTATTAAAACATTTTGCAGTGTTTGCAAACAGTAGTGATCAAAGATTTAACCATTGAAGGATGAAGCTCCAAGTCTACAGTAATGCACAAGCCTTTGAGAATTGCCACACTCATTGAACAGCATCATCCTTTGGCATTTCCATCCTTCTTTTTTTTTTTTTTTTTTTTTTTTTCCCCCTTCTTTCTTTCCTCTTAGACCTCCATTTGTTTCACCTCCCCGGTGCAAGGCACATTGCTGCCTTTTGCTGAGAGGTCACTGTTCCAATGACAATTTCTGTGCTGAAGATGAAGGAAGTGAATGTTAGTCTACATAATACCACCATGCCATGAATCAAACCTATGACCTTTTAGTCTGAAAATTGAAACCTGGAAAATCTTTTGCTGAAGGATTAACATGTTCAGCAGTCAGTGACCTTACCAGCAGAGGGAGATATGGCATCAGGCAGTGCGTCATTCTAATACATCATTTGTCTATTAGAAAAACTAATTCTGAGTATTCTATACCGTGTAGAAGTTAGGTTTGCACAAGGGTAATATGTACCTGAGTCTGTTGCTGACTAGTTGTGTGGACACTTTAGTGCAGGGACTGGTGTTTGACATAATTCCCAATCCAAGTGGAAATTCATTAAAACAGCATAAAACAAAGGGGAAGATTAGGTAATTAGATATTATTAAATGCACATAATTTTTTCTGGACAAATAATCTAGGTGCTTGAGAAATCGAACCCTTCAGGTGCTATTGGATCAGCCAGAAAGAATTCTCATTGCAGCAAGGCTTGAAACCCCTGTACTCCATTAAGTCCAGGATCACAGTGGCTTACTTCCCAGCACTCATATTGCTGTGGATTGGTGTGCCTTGCTTTTGTGCACAGACAGTGCTAGGGCTTATAAACTGTTGGTTATCATTTCCACCTCCCATTACACCTGTTTGGAACATGACATATTCCCTTTTCCAGCTTCACGGTGCTCTGTCCTTAACACAATTCCATTCCCCTAAAATTCCGTCGTTGCGGAAACTTCTGCAAATGGAGCTGAGGATTCCTTTTCTTTCATCCTCTTGGTATTGTAATTTACATTTATTGCATCATTGCCCTTTAGATTGTCATGTTTATATTATATCTCCTTATTTATAGTGGATTGCCAGCATATGTCTCTGAATGCAATTTTATTTGGTTGCATTCAGGATGTTTCTGAGAGATGTCAGATATTAGAGATAATATCATCGCTGTTTTAGACACTAAAAGAAAATCATAAGAAAATTGTCCAGTAATCAGACTCTTAACAAAAACGAAAAATGAAAGTTCCACTATTTTAAGCTAGTTTTCCAAAAACAATCTTTGTGAAAATTACTCCTAATTTAAAGGAAACTAAGGTATTGCCTCACCCCACCAACAGGGCAAATGTCTCTTTTTGGATCAATCATAGAAATGAGCTTCCCTAAGTACACTGCACCTTAAAGCTGACATTATTGCAGAAAAGCATATACAGCACCTTGTCAGCATGGTATAACTGGGCTTGGCCAAGTTGTCATTTCTGACAGGTCGGTGTAATGAGCAAGAGAGCGCTGAGATGGTCAAAAAGTTTTTTTTTTTTACTTGTTGTTGATGTGGGTTTTTTTACCCGAATCAGCAGGGTAGAGCTGTTTGGGGTGATAAGACCATATATATGTGTCTCATTATGAGCTCTACATTATCAAGTTGTTGTCACCCATGCTATCACACTTAGCCACATTTATGTTTGGGATTCATTTTGTGCAATTTCTTTACATTCCTAACCCGGGAACAGCAGAAAATCTGATTCTCTGGAGCAGCACACATTGCCTAGCAGGACTGTCCATGCATTTTTAGCCTACCTGCACTTGCAAAATCACTAGTAATGAGGGGTGCTAATTGCACATTAGAGTTTTTCTTCTGCATTTTTACTTTCTTAAAAATAATCTTAAAACAGGTAGTTACATTAAAAAAGCACTGAAAAGAGAAAAGAGAGAAAAAAAAAGGATTTGGAGACAATAAATGAGAAAAAGAAAGGAAGACTTTTATTACAATTCTAATGATTTTGATATTTTTTTTCAAATCCTGTAAGGGACACAAAACAACACATTAGAGAGGGAAAATTCTTGGGAAAAATCTGAATTTTTTTTTCAATACTGGTTTTTCCTGTATTATTTCTACATATGACCTTTCACTTCTCTGTGCATGTCAAGTAAGAGTAGTGTTTTCAGTCTCCTTTGTAAAGCATTTTAAGATGTACAGATGAGAAGCACTTTATAAGACTTAGGGATTAGAAAAAGCAAAACAATAAAAGAGATGAAAGGGACCAGAGGTTAGAATTTAAAACACTAATAATAATCACACTAGCACAGAATTAAGATCATCAAAAATAAATCCTTTTGAGCTAAAGCTTGAATAGGAGGAATGGGAAAGGGACAAGAAGAACAGAGAAATAAAACATTCTTTTAGTCATTCGTCAATATCATCAGTACAAAAACACACATACATACTTCGTGATGCCATTTGAATTATGTAAGGAAATTTGAAATAGGGCAAGAAATAGAAGCTATTCATGTGCAGAGAAAGATCAGATAAGTAAATTAAACTATATGTTGAATTCTGCTGTAAGCAGATATCCCTTAAGGCTACAAAAATAATGATTTGATTATCAAAGCTGTAGAATGTGTGGCTCATCTCCCTTTGTGTTACAAGGAGCCTTTCCATTAAATTTGTTGTTAAGCAAAATGTCTACAGGAGACTCATTTTGGATACTGATTAGTCACCTCTTAGGAGAGGAACTCATTGCCTTCCTCCCGCACGCTGGAGTTACATTCCAGCAAGGAGCTGCAAGGTCAAGCCATCAACCCCATGTCTTCAATATACCTGGAATGAGTATATTCTGCCAGCATATTCAATAAAGCAATTACAGTAGCATTAATGCAAATGACCAATGCATCAGAGGCAGTGTAGAGGCAGAAGATGAAATCACTTTAGCATATTCCGCCCCAAATTTTTTGAAGCTGTTTTATTCCACATGAGTGAAGGTCAGATAAACAGGCGGCCCATGGCAGAGGGTGATGTGGAAGAGAGAGGTTGATAGGCAAGGTTATCTCGATTTTTTTGTCTCAGCACTTGAAGTCAATCACATTTGTTTTACGAGGGGTTACGTGATTGGTACTGAGGTGCTTCATACTTCTGTTCTGGTGTAACATAGCTGAATGGAGACAAACAGCTGCTCTCCTATCCTGGTGATGGGAGAAAACAATAGTCCCTGTTCTTAACCAAGTGTTGAAAGAATGGAGAATGCATGGCAAGGCCAGAGCATTTTCTGGATAGATATGTTGTAGGGAAAACATCAGGCCTTCTTAAGAGTGCAGTTCTTTAGAAACTTTTGGCAGCTGCTCTGCATCAGATGTCCTCTTTGCAGGTGAAATTAAGTCTGCTGGATGTGAAGAGCAGCTGTCATGTAGAGAAGAAAAAAATTATGAAGGATATTCTTATGACCAGCCAGATGCCTCCTGCCACAACACATCAAATGCTGCAGATTTGGGCATATGTTACCATTGCTTCAGCAATGTGGGTGGGCTCAGGACAGCCCTGGCAAAGTAACAGGATAGGAACTGTGCAGGTGGGCTGCTCAGGTGCAACATGATAGCCCAAGATCTCTCAGCCTAAAACATTTGGCCTCCTGTGCTCTGTCATTTCCTTTATTCATCCTGGTCTCTTACCCGCCATGGTTCTCGTTGCAGGTGGTGAGGTACAATCAGATCTCCATCATTTCCTGCTTTGCATCTGTTTGGTTTAACTGTAGACACGATCTGAGCCCCACACAGCCCCACTGTGTGTGCACTCTGCCCCACTGGGTTGGGAGAGAGAATCAGAAGGGTAAAACTGAGAAAAGTGGAGGGTGGAGATAAAGACAGTTTAACATGTAAAGCAAAAGTCACTTACATAGGCAAAGCAAAACAAGGAGTTCCTCCACCAATTCCTGGTGGAAGGAGGGTGCTCAGCCATTCCATCCCCAGGAGAGTGGGGCTCCATCACATGCAGTGGTGACTTGGGACCCGAATGATCTTCCTTTCTTCTTCTTCTTCCCCCACCTTTATGTGCTCGGCATGGCACCATGTGGTCTGCAATATCTCTGTGGTCAGCTGTGGCCAGCTGTCCCAGCTGTGCCCTCTCCTGACTCCTTGTGCACCCCCTGGCTGGTGAGGTGACATGAGGTGCAGAAAAGGCTCTGACTCTCTGCACACCCTGCTCAGCATAATGACAACATCCCTATTATCATCCCTGTTTCCAGATTAAGTCCAAAACACAGCCCCAAAGCACTATAAAAAAAGATTATATACTCTACCCCAGACAAAAACAGCACAGGAGCATGATATCCCACATCAACATTTTACATTGAAATCCTACATATCACATATTAAACTTCTGATATCTCTCTGTTTTTTTTCTGCAGTAAGGAACACATTCAAAGCAAGAAAATGTTACTCATTCAGCACCAGTCCAAAAAGGAGCAACTGTTTAAGATGACTAATCATCTCTTTCTCAAGGGTGTTAGACTGGAGGAAGCATTTGGTTATGAGTTTGTGGTGGTTTGGCAGGATCTGCAAAAACTACAGAGCATCCTGCAGCTGTACTAGTAAGACTTAAAAATTACAAGATTCACGCTACACTAAATTTCAAAAGTAGCTCAGCTTGATGTCTGATTAATTTCTGTAAGAAATGAACTCCAGAGGAAAAATCTGACTTGGGTATCCTATATATCTTTATTTTCAGAGTTCTGGGGGAAGGAAATTGCCAGCACAGGCCATGTGGTCAGACTTCCACTGACATTGTGCCAGAAATTGAACAGATCTGATCATAAATCTGATCATTACCAATGCTGGCTCAAGTACTGCTGTCAGGCCAATCTATCAGCTTCTTGGGGTCCCATGGACAGTTGTGGTATTTAAGGGGAAGAAGGGAGATCAAGATTGTCCTAGGTGTCCTAGCCTGCATTTTCTTCCGTCTTCTTGTTTTTCTTCCTTTATTTCTTCACTCCTGATAAGTTGATTCCATTTGAAGAGTCACAACATTATTTTTTGACCACTAAAACCTTACAAATAGTATTGTAAGAAATGCACAGGAAGAAAGAATTCAAACTGCTACAGGTCTGAACAGATGAAAGGCCACACCATTGGGAAAAAGCTACAGCAGTTTGATGCTCTGCCGCTGGAGTGTCCTGGGCACCTCCTCTGCACAGTTTTGTTGCGATTACCTCAGGACAAGCATCCTGTTCAGCATGGTGGGGCCATTTGGCTCTCACTGCCTTCCCCACTCCTGCTGCTGAGGCAGAGTCTGACAAGTGTCAGTGTCCAGAGTGGCAGCAAAGAGATGTTTCTCCCAACTCTTACTTCTGTAGATAGCTGAGTTCACAACTTGCCCCGCAGTGATTAGAGACATAAAGCTCCCCCCTCCCGCCATCTCCCGACTCAGTGCATCATTGCAATTGCTAATTTAAGCAGGACGTGAGGTGAGTTCTTTCAAAGAGTGAACCTGACCCTTCACCTCCCCAGCACTACCCGTGGCTGTTGCAAAGCAATTGTGCCCGTCAATGGAGAACAGAGAGCAGTAAAAGTAATGAGAAAGGTAATAAGAGTTAAAACAAAGGTAGATGGACCTCAAATGAAAACAGGAAGATTTAGGATACCTGGAGAAAGACAAGTCAGCATTATATAGAGACGAATTAATACTTTGGGATTAAACTGTGTGTGAAGGGTAGGGGCATAGTGCACTAAAAATAGGAACAGGGTAATTTAGAAGCTAATCAAGCTCTGTCACAGACAAAATTAATAAGTAAAAAAAGTTTTAACAAGACATTAGCCATCCAAAGAACATAGAAAGCCTTTGGAGGAGGATATTGTATCAGAAGGTGTTATTAACACTGCTATTATTAGATTTGGTATGATTAACAGGACTTGGTCAGAAAGAAGCAAGGTGAAGTTTAGAAGTGCAGTGGTGGATCACCCAGAATGTCATTACAAAGGTGAAAATTGTAAAAAGAAGCAGGAAGTAGAGGAAATAGTTTTGGAAAATGATAGATGAAAAGACAGTGAAGTGTTCTGAACTTTTCTGTATGGCATAAAGGTACAGTGAGTGAGAACAAGGAGGTGAGGGCAGTTGTTTTCTCTTCTGTCCATGTTTCAAGTGTCATGATTAACATTTGCAAAGATGAGACTTCACAGACAGAGGACTTCTAGAGTCTCATTATAGGTTTCTCTGACTGTGTTTTTTTCCTGCATTGATTTGCAATTTGGACTTCATAAGAACTGAGGGACGGTTGGTTGTAAATTAGTGATACTTCCAAGAAATCAGTGGAAACAAACTGATTCCCACCATTCTTGTGATTCAACATTCTTTTTAAAAGCAGGGTGAAAAAATATGAGTTTCATAAAGGTGAATTTTTGAAGGACAGGTCTGGGTGTAATCACCAGGTGAAGAAGCAATTTGCTGAGCGTCAAAAGAGATGTGGGCACAATGAGAAAAATATCACTGGCTGCAGGCATTGATTTCAAAGCATCTATTACTGAGCAGCCCCAGAGGCAAGGTCCTGGTCTTGATGGACATGTCTTTTTCTTTTCTTTTTTTTTTTTCTTTTTCTTTTTATTGTTCTAATTAAATGTAAATATCTATTTGCTTAGAAATGTGTCCAATTTCTCTGAGTTTTGTTGCAGGATTTACTCTTTTTGCTTATATTTTGGACAAAAAGTATTGTGGATCAAAAGATACTTTTTTTTTCAGAGGCTTCTCCGCTGTTGCTTCTCATCAGCACATATACACATAATCAGACATTCCAAATGACCCTTTCTCCTTACCTGGATCCCTCTTGATCTGCTACCAGTTCTCTTTGCCATTAGCCTAACCTCTAAAAAGCAAAGTCTTACCAAGTCAGTAGGTAGGGGTTTTTTCTGTGCTTTAGTTACACGTACTAGATCCTTAATTAATCAGGAGGATCCAGTATTACCTCAACTCAGATTGATATTATTCACAAAGAGCAGCATTTACCTGGAAAACAGGCAATTTTTCAGCACTCTGTCACTGCCACATTTAATTCCCACCCCTTCAGACAGATTCTTTAGCCTGTGGTGCCAATCAGGAGTGATTTCCCTGGACTAAGTGTCGTTACATGGAGGGAGTAAACCTGGCTGTGAGCTCAGACTCTGTATGCCTGCATCCTTTAGGCTTTAACCATGCACTAATCATCAGGGCATCCAGTCACCATTATTCCTGCAGAGACAATTTGACAGGTGACACTGTGACAGTAAGATTGCTGCTGACCGCCAGCTAAGTCCCTGGCTCTGGAGCTGCACGACCAGTGGAAAACTCAGCAGTTCCCTTCTTCCCTGCCTGCATGTGCTCGCCACATTTCAACTGAGCAAAGGCGTCCTTCTCTCCCCGCAAATCACATTACGCTCTCTGTGTTCTGATGGAAAGCAGGAGTGAACCTGTAGAGCCCTGAAACACATAATATGCATGGCTGCTGTTTTACTCTTGTAACATCTTGTATGCACTGAAATGTACAGCTGTTTACACTTGTAGCTCTGTCAAGTAAACAAGTGGTGATTTCTTATGATAGAGGGGAAATTGGCACAGGGCTGCTATTCACTCACCTAAAGCCTGGCAACTCCTGGTGGTGGAAATCATTCTTTAGGCACCAAACTGGCATCAGGCTTGCTGTAAAACTGGCTTCTCTGAGGTGGAGGGGAGGCAAGAGGAAATCTGTTGGCTGCATCTGCACCTCTAGGAAAGGCAACAGCCGAGTGTCTGATGGGCTCTGTCTCCTGCTGCAGCCACCCACGTAAGTGGCTCACAAATAGCCTGTGCAGTGGCTGTGCCAGGGTGTGCTGGCATGCAAATCCATACCAGGCGTTTGCAGGTAGCTCCTCATCAAGAGCTGTGGAGCTTGCAACCTAAATGACTGGAAAATCTGCAAGAGAAGGGCTTGGAGAAAACCTTTATCCCCTAAAGATGATGGATGCTATGTAAATTTTAGGTCAGTAAAGATGGCTATATAAAAGAAAATAACAAAAATAATAGACTATCATTTCAGAAATTACCCAGAGAGAGAATCCAATGCATCTGACAAGCTGCAACTTTGCAACAATTGGAAAGAAGCTGTGTGGAGATTACTTTGGTCTTGTTTTGCAATAGAAAGCTAGTGTGTACCAGAGGTTATCAGTTCTCAGGCAATCTGAACAGACTTGTGGAGATTAAGTTCTTAAAATATGAAGAAAAAATTAAGGAATAGAATCACCTCACAGATGATTGAACAGGGACAGTTTTCACCAGCTTGCTATCCAGCCTGGCCTTGATCATCTCCAGAGATGGGGAAACCACAATTTCTCTGGGCAACCTGCTCCAGTGCCTCAGCATCCTCACAGCAGAGAACTCTTTCCTTAATATCTAATCTAAACTGATTCCCTTTCAGTCTGAAGCCAGTCCCCTTTGACCTGTCACTGCATGCTTTTAGAAAAAGTCCCTCTCTATTTTTCTTGTAGACTCTCTTTAGGTGCTGGGAGGCTGCAGTTAGATCACTCCTAAGCCTTCTCTTTTCCAGGCTGAGGAAACCAAATTCTCTAAGAATGGAATGGAATGAAAGAATAGAATAGAATAGAATAGAATAGAATAGAATAGAATAGAATAGAATAGACACTTAGAAAACATCAAGTCCCAATATAAACCTCGCACTACTGAGTCCACCACTAAAACGTGTCCCCAAGTGCTACAACTGCATGTCTGTAGATGCATTTGGGGATGATGACTTAATCAATTTCCTGGACAACCTGTTCCAAGGTCTGACCTTTTGGTGAAGAAATTTTCCTAATATTGAATCTAAGTCTCCTCTTGGTACATTTTGAGCCTATTTTTTCTCATCCTGTCCATTTGTTACTTGGAAAAGAGACTGACTTCCACCTGGCTCCGACCACTTTGCAGGGAGTTGTAGACATTGAGAAGGTCCTCCCTGATCCTCCCTTTCTTCAAGCTAAACATCCCCATCTCCCTCAAAAACTCCTCACTGGAGTCCTCCTAAGCCCTCACCAGGTCTGTGGCCCTTCTCTGGACACACTCCAGAACCTCAATATCTTTCTTACCACGAGGGGCCCAGGACTGACTCCAGGATTTGAGTGTGGTCTCACCAGTGCCCAGTGCAGGATGACAGTCACTGCCCTGGTCCTGCTGGCCACACCACTGCTGTCCCAGGCCAGGTGCCATCATCCTTCTTGGCCACCTGAGCACGCTCCATCTCACCTTCATCCTCTGCCAACCAGCATCCTGAGGTTCTTTTCCATCAGTCAGCTTTAGCATTGTCTGTGGTTAGTGATTCAAGTGCAGGACCTGGCACTTCACCTGGTAGAGTCCAAGAGACATTTCTGTCTCAGCAGAGCTGATCTGCAAGCTTCTGGGAGCTGGGAGAGTCTCCAGAGGTGTGTGTGTTTCCCCTGTTCTTATATGTGTGCCCTTTCTATATATGCTTGACCTATTCCTATACTCAGACACAAACATCTGCTTCTGGTAATAGCTGCAGACAGGACATGGGACTAAATGCTCCTTTGTTAGAGAAAAGTGTTCAAATTCTCTTCAGGTTTTCAGTGTATTGAAAAATTAAATCTCTCTGTATATAACACAGTTTCTATCAAAGGAAAATTGTAGTCTGGCTTAAGAGGCAGTAAATTGGTTTTTACCATCTTTTTCTGGCCTACAATTTTAACAAATTATCAAGCAAGAGTAATCACATTTATACTTCATGGCAGCCTCTGTTTCAATTAAAAAAAAAAAAAAATTCAAAGTGGGACCTGAAAATATCTTCCATGAACAATTACACATTTCACCATCACAAACTGGAGGAAGACAGCTCAGCATGTCAAAGCTGACATGTAGAGATATAAAATAAAATAAAATAAAATAAAATAAAATAAAATAAAATAAAATAAAATAAAATAAAATAAAATAAAATAAAATAATAAAATAAAATAAAATAAAATAAAATAAAATAAAATAAAATAAAATAAAATAAAATAAAATAAAATAAAATAAAATAAAATAAAATAAAATAAAATAAAATAAAATAAAATGGAGGGATAATCACTGCTAAAGCTGTATCATTGAAGGAAAGGGCACCTACAAGTTCCCTCTACCCATCTGATATCTGGGCAACCAGCAATGCATACAAGGACTCTTTCTCTAGAATTGAGAATTATAGAGCACGTGAGTCCTGCCAGGGTGCAAGGCTCCTCTCCTGATAGCAGAGAAATAAACCACAACATCACATTCATGACCTCTGCACGTATATCTGTGCTTTATTTATGGCTTAATGTTCTTCTCATTATTTGTGATGCAGAAGAAAGCATTGGAAATTTGCATTTGTGTGACTCAGGAAGAATGGAGAAAATTGCTTTTAAATAAAACCTACTGAGAGAAAAAAAAAATAATAAAATCACCATTTACATTTCACCCAATATTCATGTTTTTAAAAGTCTTGAAGTATTGATCACAGTAGTTAGGCATAATCAAAAAGCCTCCAACAGGGTCATAAGCACTGCTCTGCCTGTATGGTTTTTTGTTCTCAGCATTAGGAACATCTCCCTTGAGTTTTTCCAGAGGTGTATTAATTGGATGATTAAAGCAAAAGCCAGATCTATTGGAATTTGAAGAGATGGTGAATGCTATAATAAAACAAAAAATAAAACCTTGTATCTACATGGTTAAAAAAATCAATAAGGTTTAAAGGAATAATGCAAAGAAAGAAAATAAGAAAAGGCTAATTGCTCCATCTTTTTGCAGAGTTATTTCCTGAGTCACTTTCCAATCTTTATTCTTTTCTTTTATGTCTCTGCAGAATGACCCTTGGTCTCCTTTTTCACACATATGCAAAACCACAGCTACATTAACAACTCTGCTGCTTTCTCCCTTGATTCCTTTTCTTTCCTGCTTAAAATTGCCCTTTCTGGCCTTATTACGCACAGTGCCTAATGCACTCAGCTTGGATAGAGGAGATCTAGGTTCAACCCATATTTCTACCCCTAAATAACTGTATAATCTAGGGCACAATATTTAATGAGTTCCCCACGTGTGTAATAGGACTGACAGTGTTCATTTGTCTATTCTGACTATTTAAATTGTCAGCCCATCTGGTAGGATCATTTTCTTTTCAGAGTCAGAGTTCAGATCCCATTCTTAGTTTGGCACTACAGTAGTTGGGGGAGAAAAGAAAGGAATAATACACGTAAATCCAGTTCCACAGGGGGAAGTGGCAATATTTGCAGTTATATTAGGGATCTGTTTAAACACTTGGCTTGTCTCAGCAGTGCCCAACTCTGAGAAAAACCAGGGAGCTGCACAGCGATACTTCTGCTGCTCAAAGTGCACCTCCAATAATTGGCAGAATGAAGGACAGGCTGTTAACTTTCCTGCTGGTGCTCTGTGTACAGAAAAGATGAATCTTCTAAATAAGACATTGTATCCTGTGGCTCAGTATCATTTACAGGCACCAACCCATCCTCTGTTTCTTTTTGAAACTCGGTCACTTGTTCCTCTCTGATGGCCTGGAGGTGGTCCTTTCAACCCAAATTGGAACACCTAAATAAATGTGCTACTTTGGAAAGATCCCAGGTTCTCAGCTGTCATGGTTTATCCCCAGCCAGTCCCCAGCCCTACACAGCCTCTCACTCATTCCCACATCAGCAGCAGCCGGGGGAGAATCAGAAGGGTAAAAGTGAGAAAACTCATGGGTTGGGATAAATACAGCTTAGCAGGTAAAGCAGGATCTGTGCACACCAGCAAAGCAAAATAATTACTAGGAATTAATTCACTGCTTCAATTGGCAGGCAGGTGTTCAGCCATTTCCAGGAGAGCAGGGTCTCATGATGTGGAATGGTGACTTGGGAAGACAAACAATATCATTCCAAATATTCCCCCTTCCTCTTTCTTCTCCCAATTTTATACACTGAGCATGATGTCACATGGTCTGGAATATCCCTTTGGTCACCTGGGGTCATCACCTGTCCTGGCTGTGTCTCCTCCCAGCCTCCCAATCACCCCCATCCCCTCCCCAGCCTGGCAGTGCAGGAAGCAGCAAAAGCTCTGGCTCTGTGCAAGCCCTGCTCAGCAATAAAACATCTCAGTGTTATCAGCCCTGTGTTCAGCACAAACCCAAAGCACAGCCCCACACCAGACACTACGAAGAAAATTCACTTTACACCAGCCAAAAGCAGTACACCACCACCCATTGCAGAAGATTAGGCTGCTAAGTTAGTTCCTTAAACAGGGTCCAAACATTTAAGCACCTTACTTGGAAGATTTTGGTTCACACTTCCCCTGTCTCCTGCTATGGCATTGGATGTGCTCCAGAAAGGCCAGGGAGTATCCATAAGTAACCATTATTCCTCCTACTGAGAATAATACCTTTCATCATTCTAAATAGACATTAAATATTGCCAGGCTATTCCTTCAGCTATCTCATAATTTACCTCCTGAAGCTTGAACTGGTGTCCTATCTCCTCTCCCTTTCTTTCCCACTCTGACTGCCTCAACTTTCCCAGAAATGTTCTTCCCTTCAGACAAAAAAAAAGCAGAAGACCCAAGAACAGGCTTCTCCATCTGGAAAATATCAGTTCTTCTCTCCTGAGGAGTGTGTCCCTGGTGTTGGAGTGAGGAATGAACAGATGTGTTCTGAAGTGCTTCCTTACCACCCAGAGTGCTCTGACGCAGAAGGATTTAACTGCCCCAGTGAAAAGTTGGGGGAAAGTGCCCTGATTTGTGTCACAGGCACTGAGAACACAGGGGCACATGGAGAGAGTGTGAATCAGAACTCTACTGATTTCCAGTCAGAAGAGTGACACTGGTTTACAGTAGAAGAGGAGCTTACATTTTAAGATGAAAGGTGAAACCCTGATTCCTCTGAAGCCAATAGCGACTTTGCCATTGACTTCATCTAGGCAGTTTTCAATTTTAGGAAGACTGACCTGTTCTTATTTAAGGCAAAAATTAAAGCAGCCTTGGGGACATTTTTTAAAGAATTCTTACCCCCTCATTTCTCCTAGCGAGTGTCATATTTCAGGGCTTACACTAAAATAACAATAATAATAATAATTAAAATTCCGTATGTTTGTATCCATATTATTTAGTGTCTTAAATTTACTAGCTATATCTCAGGCAAACAAGTGAACTCCATTCACCTTGCCTTGAAGAATGGAAACTTCAAGGACAAACCTATAGATAGAGATTAGAAGGAAAGAAAAAAAGAAAGATATATTGCTTTTAATTAAAGTACATATCCACTAGGCAAGGGTAGGCCTTTAGGAAACAGACTGTAGCACAGAAGAAGTGAGAGGTCTGTGAATAGTCCCAAATAACCTTATGGGGAGTGGAGGGGAGAGAGTGGAGAGAGATAAGGGGAAGGAGGCAGGAGTTTCTGAATGTGAAAGTGAATATTACTAGGCAATGAAAATGGGACACATAAACCATTAAGCAAATTTCAGACTGCAGATTGACTGAGCTGTGCTATGCTTTAAAGCAAACCATAACTGAAGGTTTGTCTTCACATACATCTCTGGTTTATATGATGTATCTAGGGAGGGTGTGTCTGTGGGTCACTTTTCGAATGCCATTCCAGAGAATGGTAATTTTCCTCCACAAAGAGGTAAAAATAATTTTGCTTCAAGGCTGGGTATTGATTTTAGTTTTTCTTTGGTTTATCTTCTGTCAAAATTCACTAATAAGAAGCTCTGCTTTTCTCTGTGTGTCTTTAAAACCTACATTTTTCCTTCCCTTTTCTTCTTCCACACAACTTCCAGCTGACTTATTATATGGTGTTATTTTGCACTTTGCTGTTCCTCAGCTGGTACTTAAGCCTTTCACCTACCTATGTCTAGGTGGCCTTTCTTTTGTAGCAGAAGTAGTAAGAAGAGAAATATATGCTTCTATTTACATATATGTATTTATTTTGTATATAGAGTTACGTACCTCACAATATACACATTTAATACCTTATATATAATAGCAATAATAATTGCTACCTTCTGTTCCAGAGGAAAGTTGGAGGTTTCCTTTACAATTTTAATTTTGTGAGAGTGAGAAAATAACTTCTATTCACCTGAAAATATAAGACTTTTACTTGATGTTTAGGTCAGGGATCTGTCTTGAGATTATGAGATTTGTAAGGCTTCAGTAGCAGCTAAGGGGAAAATGCCACATCTCACTTATTTACAAGTGACTTTGAACTCATGGAGAAGCTCATTTGTATACATCTGGATAATCTATGTCTATAGTTAAAGCCACTCTGGAAAAAAAAAAGTAAAAAGAACTAAAAACAAACAAACTAACAAAAATCTAACCTTGGAAAGCAAAAAGAATAAAAATAATACAAAAACAGCTGCATGGAAAAATGTGTAGATACGAGCTGAACACAATGAGGCATTTGCTAGGGGATGAGAAACCAGAAAATTACAAGCATTTAAGAGAAATGCTGCTTATTTTAAATTCACTTGCACATCCCATAGTAATATGCCTCACTACAGCAGACTGCTAGGCAGAGGGGGAAAAAAAAGCTTTGTGAGTTCAATAGCTACCCACTGATTGTAAACATGAGGAGGAACTCTGTGAACACTGTGCTGAAATATAGGGTAATTTCCTCTTTATTAGAGTCCATGAAGTCTGCTACATTAATGGTTAGGCTCTGTATACAGTGCATATAACAGAATTATACAGATATTTTCTGCACTTCTTTACTTGTTTTTTTAAGTTCCTTCAGGGAAAAAAAAAATAAAAAGGGCAAAGTAGCCTTAATTTTTCTTTTCCTCCTCTCAGAATACTTCCCACCTCTCACATTAATATGTAGTACAGCACAGTCTGTGACTGACATCCCTGTAATGTCCTTCAATACCCTACACAGATTTTAAGGTGAATTTAACTTATATGAGGTACCTCAAGTCAGTCTTGTGTATTGCTTTTTAAGGAGAGGAAATACAAAGAAAACAGGTGTTTGAGATAGAAAAGGAAATCAGTCAGTGTATGATGCAGTCTGTCTATGGGCTAAGCACACTCTAGCACGGGAAGTCTTGACCTCAGAGGGAGGATTAGGTCTGGAAATGAGAAAGGAGATATGGTCACCTCCAAGGGTCACACTAGGAAGACTGGAGAGCACACAATGTCTCTTGGCTGTAGCTGAAGCAACCTGTGGAAAGCAGCTTGATTTTCTGAGGAGCACATGGGGTTAGTCCTCCTGAATGACACTGCCCCATCTACTGACTGGCATGGTGAGGGAGTTCCTTTTCACCTCAGTTCTGGATACAAGTCCCTGTCCCTCCACAGGATCCTGTTCTTGAGCTCTGTCTCCTGAGTGGACTTCAGACCTCATCTCCTGGAGTCATCCCTCAGATACATGCCATGACTTTTCTCCAGCTCCCTCTCTTCTTCACCCTGATGGGATGTGTGGATAAACCTTAGGTCTGATTCATTCCTTCACAGTTCCTTATCTCCTCTTCCTGTCTCAGGGCCCCACAAGACATCTCTGTTGGTGAGGCACTGGGTCACCTTGGCTTGGCCTCATGGGCCATTCCCTGTGCCCCCTGACAGAGAGTGAGGGGAGAAGAAAGGTGGCTGTTCTTGCCAAGTGAACTTACAGGAGGCAATGCTCCATTTGAACATTCATTCTTCTCCTCCAAAGAGGGAGCTGAGGCTGTTTAGCCTGGAGAAAAGGAGCCAGAGGTGACCTTATCACTCTCTTCATCTTCCTGAAGGGTGTTTGTTGTCAGGTGGGGGTTGGTCTCTTTCTCCAGGCAAGAACTGACAGAACCAGAGGACACAAGCTTCACCAAGGGAAATTTGGGTTGGAGATTAAGAAAAAAAATTTTTACAGAAAGAGTGATAAAGCAGTGGAATGATCTGCCCTTGGAGGTGTGGGAGTCACCACCCCTGGATGTGTTTAAAAACAGACTGGATGTGGCACTTGGTGCCAGGGTTTAGTTGAGGCATTAGGGCTGGTTTGGACCTGATGATCTCTTCCAACCTAGTGATTCTGTGATTCTGTGATTCTATGATTTGAAATAGGAGCAGGCCATGTCCTGTGCCTACAAAACATAACATGCTGGGCTTCTTTACGTAAAACCAAAATGGAGTTCCATTCTAATGGAACAATCCTCTAACACTGTAGTATTGTGGACTGGTAAAGCCTTTTATGCTGCATTTTTTCTCATCTCACTTGTGGTGTTTAAAAGAACAAAATGTTCCAGTTTCATCTTCTAGATATATTAGAAAAAACAAAAGCAAACAAACAAACAAACAACAACAACAAAAAAATTCTCAGTAAGGGGAAGAAAGAAGGAAAGGGTGTTTATTACAGTATTATTTCCTTATTTCAGGTATCCAGAGACACATCAGAGGGGTTCATAAACAAAATATTGCCTTTTTCCCACATAGGACATGATTTAGCTAGGGGATTACTCTGGATTTCTTTTCTATAGGAGCTGCTCCAAGATTAGATGATAATGATGAGGCTAATATTGATCCATGGCATGTTTGTTAAAGGATGGGGACAAATTCTTACCTTGCTGAGGACTGAACTTCTGTTTTAAATTTCCTTGGTAATCCAGACATTACCAAATTCCTTGTGCTTTACTGTGATTATTGGTTAAATAAAACAAAAAAACAAAAAAAAAGGTATTAGGGTAATGTAAAAGAGAACTAAAAGGCTGAGATAAAAAAATTAAAATCTCTTGATTATTTTAATTATTAGAAATTTCTGATATCACTATTTTTAAACTTTTTCAGTGTGCCAAATCAATACAGGGAATGTATTTTATATCTGGATTTTTATAATGATGATCAATATTATTGGCATCAATACAATTAGAAAAAGATCTGAAAAAATGTAATTCTTTGTTCCTTTAATGACAGTCAGAGCAATGTTGAATTCTGTGCTGCTTTATTGTTTCTTTTCCTTACTGATGTAATTTAAGTGAAGGCTTATCAGAAGGGTTTCTTCTGCTATTGGAGCTGCTTTGACTATCATTCCTCCTTTCTCTTTGCCAAGCCTGTGTTTGCAAAACAGAAAACCCGAATCCAAGTCCCTGCATCTGGTGTCAATTGAAATAAAACAAAGACAGGCTCATTTTAGCCACATAATTTAAGAAAGAAGACAGTATGATAACATTTAGAACAAGCCTCATACACACCAGCCAGCCATTATCCTTCAGAAGCAGGTGGCAGATGGCATGAAATCATCTTCGTCAGACCTCCAAAGCTTTGCTGCCACATTTGGGAGCATGGTTCTTGTAATGACTACTTGCATATTCATACTGCGTGATGGGCACTTCTCGATTTCTGTGCACCTCATTTTGGAAAGAAGCTAATGTGGCTACGCGTGTACTTTATTGCACCATTCACATTTGGCATCATTAAGAAGAAGGAGAAGATGATTTCTTTTTTCTTTTTTTCTCCCCCGTTTTTTTCTGGGTGCATCCTTCCCTGCTTGCGTCAGAATGGCACAGGAATCGAAATGCGTGGCAGTCTGGAGCACCACGACTTGCCTGGAGCTGTGATGAGATTAGCCTCAGTGTAATGCCTCCTGTGAAATAAAATCAAGATTAGTCCTCCATGTCATATGGACACATCTGACAAAAATAGATTCTCCTTCAGATCTAGAGCTCAAAGGTTGCTCTCCAGTTTTCATGACATGGTTGTCAAATTTCTTTTCAGAACCGGGTGTGCAAAGATATCTGAGGTTTACAAATCATCCAGGTGAGGCATATTGCTTTTCCAAGACTGCCTGGAGAATCAATGGCAGATCTGGAGAATTTACTTTGGGTCATGAAAGAGCAGTTTGCTCATACCTTACTTGCACTCCTGAGTCTGTTTTGCTGGTGGGAGTTCAGGCAAGTCCATGATAAGATTCCTCCTGACTTTAGAGGGTGCCACACATTGAAAAGTCTCAGGACTCGGCTGTTGGTGCTGTAGTACCTTATGCTTCAGTTAAAGAATTTTTTAAACTAGTGAGCATGAGGAATCAGCTTTGGATTCCTGCAAGTGCTGAGAAATGCAGAAAACCTGAGCCCCAAGGACTCAAAAATGCAGCAAAAGGGAAACTTTGATTGCTCCAGTGTGCATCAACATCAGCGCCATCATCTTCCAATCCTGAAACCACCATTATAGAAAGGGAAAAAAGAGAAACACGACTGATTCTGATCTTTCAGCTTTTTCCTCTGTGGTCAAAGGCAACATGGTAGCTCAGAAATCCTCTGATAAATCACATATGGCTGTCAGAAGTCACTGCCACTGACATTTCCACTGGCAAGAAAAACGTATTTTAGCATTGCCTCTAGCACTTCATTTCTCCTGCCCACCAGAGAGCAGAAGGCAAAGCCCACAGTTTAGAAGATATGCCTAACACGTGAGTGGAGGGTGCAAGCACACATGGGAAAGCAGATCAGAGAGCCTGAAGACGTGCAGAAGAATCAGAGAGTAAGAAGCAACCTATCTTGGTTCACAGTACTTGCCTACTACATTTCATGGTTTCGAGGACATTTCTTATAATGGATTGTCACTAAATCCCCAGGTAGCAAAGTGCTTGTGCTCCATTTAAACACATGCTTAATTTAAGCATGTAAATAGTCCAATTTATGTTGTATCAAGGCCCAATTCATTCTCATTAAAACCTTATTTTAAAAACTTAACAGTGTTGCTACTGATTGCTTTCATCCCCTTCATCTTTGAGTGGCACTTTTTCCCTTTATTTTCCTTTTAATTTTGTTGCATTAAAATGTTGCATATTCATATAGCAGCTACAAGTTTCGTCTGAGAAAAATACACTGCCTTCTAAGACTGTTCTGCTCAGCCAGAATATATTATTAAATACCATAAACAAATACAGATATGCACTGTGACATCTGGATGGAAATAACCCTACAGTCACATTTTACAAAGGAAGCCCAACAAGAAGAGCTCAGACATGTAAAATGAACATTAATGGCATCTTAATGTTCCTCAGCTGCCTCTAGAGGGTTCAAATATGTTGCATCACAGCCAGTTCTAGAGAAAGTTTATTAGCAGATGGAGCCTTGTAGGAACTCAAAATACTCTACCAGATACATTAATCCCCCGACTGATACATTATGTTGCTTTTTTTGTTTTTTTTCAGGGAAGGAGGGATGCTTATAATCATATGTATATATTTTGTGGTTGTTTTTAAGCCAATCGGTATTTGCTTGCAGGCATCAGAAGCTGGTAATTTTTTCTATTTTTTTTTTTTCCTTTTGCCAAGGGTGATTCATATGCATAGAATATTATGAGTATTGAGAAGGGAAAGGAAGATTTTTTTTTATATAAATTTGTGTTGATTAGTTTCAGCAGAACTTTCTAGTTCACCCACAGCAAAAATAAAAAGGAGGGATGAAATAACAAAAGAATCTGAGCGATGTATATGAATGTTTCTGTGCATGTTTATGCTATTATGAATAAAAGGTTCAAGCTGATATGGATGCAAAGAGCCCACTGAATGACAGAAGGACTTAAAACAAAAAAAAAAAAAATTACTAAAGCAGCAACTATAGAAAAAAGACATTTGTTAACTTTTAACCAACAAGTATTGGTGCAACTTTTCTAAAATCTGTTCTTAGAAGTTCTGTAAGTCTTTTTGCAGACATCTCAAGTAACATTAGACTGAAGGTTCTTCATGTGCAAAAAAGCACATGTTTGGCCGTTGGGAGCAAAAACATCATGATACATACCTTGTTTATATTCAATTTTATGAGATTATGATATTTCAGGTAATTGTGAGGGAGCAACTCTTTGCAGAATCAGATTTTTTTATGTGTGACGAGACACTAAGGAATTAGTTTTTGGAGTGGAATTTTTGCCCAGGACTGTGCTGTTGGTATTAGTTTTTTGATTCTGGAAGATGGGACTACTTTTCCCATTCCATTTTCTCAGTCCAGGACTAATATAAACACTGCAATTTCTCAGTGGTTTTTCTTTGTGGAGGAAACATGACTTGTGACTTGAGTCACTGTCTGAAGAAAAATAAGCTGCTCTCATGTTGGTACCACGTTTTTTAGTCTCAGGTCCAGGGGTTTAATTCAATTCCTTTGTGGAATGGGCCAAAAATTAAGCATGATTCTTTGCCTAATGAGCTGTAAATTGGCTAACATTTCTGTTACCCAAACAGCTTGAACAAGGAAGTTAAATAATATAGTTCCAATTGAAACTAGAGGAATAATTCAGTTTAGTGTGATTTAACTTACGTGTTTTCAAGGTTGGTTAGTATCATATTAGTCTTCTGAGATGTGCAGTGTTTTTGTAGCTATAGCAGCTTTTTAAGTCCTTAAGAATATTTAATTAATGAATCTGTAGTAAAGGTGTATTTTATACACACTTGTAGGTAGATGAAAAAATTTAAAAAATAAATAAAAATTGAATTTTTCTACTTGATTTCCAATACCTATGTTTCTATTTTCTAATTTGAACTGAAAAAATCCACAAAGATTTTCTCAAATTATTTCCTTATCTAAGAAAACCACTGCAGTTCACATATGTGCATATCCAGAAATATTTGACAGAATATATCTGTCAAAAACTTTAACTTGTGACTTTGGTAAGTCATATTTATTTTTTAGCACTGCTTTCTTGCCCATCTTTGGTCCTTTCTGATTACATTTATAGGATTCAACAACAAATACCATGTCTACACGTTTGAAAAGTCCCTGAATTGACAAATATTGATTTCAGTCATTACTTTCTGTAGTTGATTTTAGACAGATACGTTGTGAATAGTGAACACATTTCAGAGCAGGGTTAAATAGACCCTTTTAGTTCTACACCAAAGACTAAGGCCTTGGTTCCTTGATTTCCCATACCTGCAGTGCTCAAAGGCAGGTTGAATGAGACCCTGAGCATCCTGACCTAGGAGGTGGTGTCCCTGTGCATGGTGAGGGGTTGGAATTAGAGGAACTTTAAGGCCCCTTCCAATCCAAGCTTTTTTATTATTCTCTGACCCCAAAATCATCAGAAACTGTAGTGAATCTCTTCTGAATGCTGTGCGTCTCTTTCCACCAACTATATCAGAAACCCCAAGCAACTACAGTTTGACTTCAGGTAAGTCATACAAGAGTTAAAAGTAGTTGAGACAAATTAATGTGTTAATATCTTAGATAAGTCTCTGAAACTGTGTGTCCTTCCCAGGCACTTACCTGGAACTTTTCTACTTAGCTTCAGTTTCACTCTGCTGAGGAAATCACTGCCTCCCTGTGTTCTTTGCTATGCTGCATTGCTGAAAAGGAACAGGGTTTAAAATTCAAGATCTTAAGCAGTAATTGGGATGTGCCATGAATTAGCAAAGGAGAAAAAAAACACAACAAACAACAAACCAGAAAAAACCCTAACAATCAAAAACAAAACACAAAACCCAGGAAGATGAACGTGATTTTCAGTTTCACAAGAAGGTTGTTATTGCCCCTCTAAGCAGCTAAAAAATTCAGACACAGCCACATCTTAAGTAATGTGTTGAGCTGTCCAAAAGGTAATTTACATGCTGTCAAGGCAAACAAGAATATGCTCACAAATTCAAGAGCAATATATGTGCAATTTGCACAACATCAATTCCTTGGTTGTTTTTTGGATGGAGCCATCGCCATCAATTAAGTTAGTGACTCTTTGATTCAAATTACTTTTTGACACATAGTGAACAGAATGGCTCACAAGAGCATTATTTCCCCCATTGTTCCCTTGGCAGCCATAGAGTAAATGCAAACAGGTGGAAATGTGGAACATCACTGCTGCTGAATCACATAACTGACCAACTAGGAGGAATCAGCATAATAAATATAAAGATAATTTTGAGGTGGGAGACAGTGGAAGTGGATACTTACATCCTCCCTGTTGTTCAGTGTTTGACGTAACAGCGCCAGGCTGCCAAAGAGAGTTCAATAAGAGCACTGAGCCAGATTCTCAGATGGTGAAATATGCTCCACTTCCATGCTGCACCCATAAGACAGAGCCATTATTGGAATCAGAGCACACAGCTGGCACTCTAGAACACTATATTCTAAGGTGAAAAATTCATCTAATAAAGTCCATGTTTTTTCCATGTAAGAAGCACAAGAGCAAATGGGAAAACATGAGTCAAGAGGTGAGGATCAGATAACACTTTTTTTTTTTTCAGTAATGTTGCAGTGGAGATTTGTCATCAGCATAATGTTTAACTAGTTCCTGAAATGTGGCCTCACAGATCAAACTGGACATAAGTAACAGTACCTTGGACTGGAAAGGTATTGGTAAGCAACCAGTTGTCTTTCTTTGCTGTGCCCTGTATTCCAAGTGCAGCTGTGTGCATCGCAGGTTTTATGAGTCCTCAGTGGACTAGGATTTCACCTTGAGTCAATCCTGGCTCCATGCCTTCATTTCCTTTTTGTTTCTCAGCCTGACACAGACTCATCAACACAGTAACACAGTGTGTTTTTTTGAACCTTGTAAAGCTCTGAACACAGAGTCAGAGTCTACCATATTATTAGCAAGGCACATATGGAAGAAAACCTGCATCAGTCTGAAAATAAAAAGGATACCAAATACTAAATTAATATCTAATAAACTGTTAAATAAAGTGCCTTGGGCAACCATTTAAGTGAAAAGGGAGGCAGCTGGGTCTAGCCACGGGTCTGGACCTCAGCCTGCTCTCTGGTGATGGTTTTTATATGGCAGCAGCACAGAGCAATGAGGAGGATCTTCACATTGCCTGGAGATGTGTTGGTTTGGGAAGAGCTGACATCACTGTTATCAAAGCCTCCTGTACTGTGGAAGGTTATGACGCTCATGCAAGGGCTTTCATGCTCTCATTTAAGCTTAACAGATTGCAAAGGAGAATTTCCATTTATAGAGGTCCTTCAGGGCTGCTGGCTGGTCTGTTTGGCATGAATGACTGACACACCACAGAACAGTAGCAATGATATGTGCTATACATAAGCTAACAGTGATTGATTAAAGTAATAAGAGAGGGAAGATACTATGCCTGAAGAGACAAACGATATAAGCAGCTTGCCTACCACTATGGAGATAACTGAAATAAGAATAAATGTCGACAATGGATTATGTAAGTCATTGATGGCATGTAGATTTCTGAAAGGATGCAGAAAAAATAAAGCATCAATCATTTCATTACATATGCCTGTTCATTTTCCTTCTCCATCTCCAGCTTCCTATTCCTTTAGTTGAACATTCCTTAAAGATAAATCTCATGTCTTTTGCTAATGACTGGACCATACTTGGGGGGAGAAACTGTGGTCATCAGCTCCTTTATCGGTTGTACGCAGCAGCAAGTGCAGTCAGAAACTGTTCTGGACTTGATCTCTGATAATAATCCAGGGCATGATACATGTAACAGAAATAGTTAAGCAACTAAGGTCTACTTTAGTGATCATAATATATTCAGATATGAATTATTCCTCTGGGTATGTGAAAATAGAGTCTCAGAAGTTAATGTAAGTTCTCTCCCTCAGCACCACCCCTCCTCCTTTTTTTTTTTTTTTTTTTTGCTGGTTTGGATCTAATATATGGAATAATTTTTCAGGAAGTGAAATGATATCAACAGAAGTGCAGAAAATCGACCATTATGAAGAAGAGAAAAAAAAAAAGTGTGAAGTTCTGTATCTAATTGGCAGATATAGAGGATGGATACCAGCTATATCCATCCCAGTAAAAAGTATCAAAAATAGGACAAGAGACAAGGATGTGGTAAAGCAAAGATAATAAGGAGGAGCAGAAGGCATTTGAAAAGTTCAAAGGATATGTTAAGTGGAAGGAATGGGCAGATTATATGTGTAGATAAAGCAAGTAAGAAATAATTGGAGTGAAAATGAACACTGAACATGAAACAGGCCAAGACATCTCAACCCCACGGGGTTTTAAGATATTTACACAATACTCAGTTGGAAAAATGGTAATCTTTGTAAACCTGATAATGAATAAAATTTTATATAATGTATCAGCACCACAAAACATTCTATTCCTTATTCCAGTACCTTACTCAAAGTCTGCTGGAGTTAGTGGCAGTCTTTCAGTAGCTTTTCAATGATTAGATCAAGTCCTATTAAAATTATATATCAGGTAGGTTGAACATTCATAACCCAGGAATTTAGGCTCAAAATCCCCAGCTAGCAGCTAGGCACCTAAGACCCATCTGGTCCTTGGTCTATGAAATTCCTTTGAATATCCTATCAGTTTGTTTTTAAAGCAGGTTTCACTTCCATTCAAAGATTTTTTTTTTCTTTCTTAATATATATTAAAATGTAATATTCTAACAAATGTAAAAGAAATGATAAAAAGAAACCCAGTCTAATAAAAATCCTAATAAATGCATAATGAATTGAAAACTGAGAATACCTAGAGTAAAATAATAATAATAAAAAAATAAGGCAATAAAACTGTGAATTAAATATTCTCTATTTTTATATTGATTTTAAAACCTTCTGATTGGGGAAGATAAATACAAGCTTAATAAGAATTTTATAATGTAAAGAAAAAATATTCTAAGATATTTTCAGAGTGATAGTTGCAAATAGAAATATCCCCATCAGGAATGATAGTCATCTGGCCAATTCATCTGGCCAGACCCTTCCCGTGGTGCATTTGTCCACTGAAATGAATGATCAAACTGTGAGCAGAGCAGCAGTTTCTCAGTAAGGTGCAAAGAGAGTGAATAGAGACAGGCATTCACAACAACTCAAAGTAGGACAGATCTATTATGTTCATTGCTTGTGGAGTTAAAAACCGTTCCTCAATTCAGGTGCAGAAAACACAGTAATTTTCCCAGTTCTTAGGCTACACAAAAACACAGAACCATAGATCCCCGGGGAGCAGCACTGGTAACCAGACACCAGCTGGATGTAATTCCAGATTGCACTCATCCAAGCCATTTGCAGCCAGTTTCTCCAGGGGAATGTGTCAAAGTCTTTACTGAAGTCTGGGTGGAGTCCACATCCAGATCCTTCATCCACTAAGCCAAGGCCACCCTGTCCTAGAAGGAGATCAGGTGGATGAAGCAGGGCCTGCCTTTCACAAACCCATGCTGGCAGAATTCCACAGTGAAAGGAATTGCAGGCCTCAAAGAAGATGTATGCCAATCACTTAGGTGTTACAGAGCAAGTTTCCTTTCTTTTTCTTTTTCCTTTTCCTTTTTATTTTTTTTCTGTTTTGTTTAGTTGTTGTTTTTTTTTTTTTTTTCCACTCAATTTTTTATTTAAAAGCATGATAAGGAGAACATCTTTAACCATGTCCATGTAACGGGATGCCAAAACTTTCTGCTTCCTTCATCAGCAGGCTGCTTTCTCTTTGTGGTCTGGCAATTTTTGTTCCCCACAGGAAATGTAATGTCTATACAATTACTGATGAAATCAAAGCAAAATATTCAGAGTTATGTGACCCATCTTGAGGCAAAACTGTGTCTCATTAATGAACTGTGTTGCCATACTGAGGTTAGTAAATAGCATTAACCCTAATTTAATGGTCAAGAGAATGAGGCAACTTAAGAGCGGAAAGTGCAACTTCCCAACTAGGGAGTGAGTCACAGCAGTAGAGCAGGACAGAGTACACATATTTTCTTTCTCTGGTGCCTTCCTGTTAATTCAGCCTTTGCTTTCAATACTAAACATGGCACTTTGTCACAATAAGCAAAATTGAGGGAAATACAATCTCCTACCATAAAAGCTTTGTGTGCTCTTTTTTTGTTCACATGTTTGTTTGTTTGCTTGTTAGGTTTTTTTTTTTCCTAGCAGTGTACCATGACTTAGCAAATCAGTTAAAAAAAAAAAGGGGTGGGGGGGAAAAGATCAGTAGAGTACTTTTTATTAATTGGGTCAGGTTATCTGCCTGTCAGCAAAAGGGAAAAAACATGCATTTGGCATATTGCTGCTGAGCATGCTTTCTATTTCATCCCAGTGCACACCTCAGCTGTACCAAGCATTTAATAAGCATTATATTTAGTGCCCTTTAAAAAAAAAAGATTGAATTATTACTCTTTTTATGGTTCTATAAAAGCCTTTAATAATTTGGGGGCAGAAGTTTCGTCTTTCCTGCCTAGCCAATTGTCACTGAGTGATTAAATTATTCATGCAGGTTTCAGTTAACTTTGTTTACTGTGACCAGATCATGGTGTCTTTAGTTTGGAAAGTGGAAGCCAAGTAAGTGCATGTCTCTGGTGGTTTCTGCTGTGGAGATGGCAAGAGGTGTAAATCAGCAAAGACTTATAAAAATATACATATACAGGAATAAAACCCCTACAAATATTATATGCAAAGAGAATATTTACATTAAATTCTTTTTGATTAGCAAACAAACTGGCCTAGAGGACACTGAGGGGAGGGAGAGACTCAGAAGAGCTTGGTTTGAGACAAAATTGCCAGAGCTTTTTGTTTCACTAAGGATGAATTTGGGTAAAGACCCATGGAAGTCAAAGTAAAGAACTTCACTGAGGGTTAAGGTAGGATTTTGGATTTCTGTAGTTACAGGTAGTAACAGTGAAATCATTCTGCTCAATGTGCTGCACTTTACTCAAGGCCTTGTTCTTTCCTTCACAGGTAGAGAAAATATCTTAATTTATATAATTTTCCAATAATAGAATTGGCTTACACCAGTCATAAGAAAAGGAAACGTCTAGGATAAAACAACTTTATCCTATGATGTCATGACAAGTGCTATTCCATCTGTTTGTATGTGAGATCTACCCCCACAGCCTCAAAATCAGACTGCTGTCAACTTGGAGCTGAAAGGATCCATTTTAGCATCCTTAAGATGTAGCTTTCATGAATTTACAATAAATAGCTTGTAGAAATAGGCATTAAAATACAACCAAACAACAACAAAAAAAAACAAACCAAAAAACAAACCCTGATGGAGGTTGGCTATCAGGCTATCAGCCTAAAAATTACCAGTATAACTGAAATATAATTATTCAGCACAGGAGACTCTAATTTAATTTGGGATGAAAATTTATAGCAGTTTAATAAATTACTTCACTTGAATTGTGTTGTTTCCTGGACCTGAGAAACTATCCATTTTGGAGTTTCTGGGAGGTGGATACTAAAAAAAGAGAAAAATATTGTTTTGTTGAAAAAAGAGAAATGCTCAAAATTAATGATAAAAAAAAAAAATTAAAAAAGGTTTTTAGTACCTACACACAGAGATTTTGGACTGGCAGCACTTGTTACTTTCTAAAACAGACACAGACTTCTGTTATGTTTTTTGCCATTTGTTTCTTTTCTTGCTTTTTTTATCATCTATGATTTTTTATTAATTTTTTTTTCAGTGTGAGGTGCATTATTTATGAAAAAAAAAAACAGTCAAAGAAGTAATGTACTACTAAATGCAATCCTAGTCCTTACTGAGTTTTATTAAGTGCCTTCTGCTCCAGGAATTTTCCTCATGTCTCTCACGTTTTGTAATTTACTTCTCCCTTACTGTTGATAACAAGTCCTTCTCCTTAAAATTCATTTTTCCTTACTGACAAATCCTCTTTTTTTGTTATTTTAAGTTGTTCTTTCCCTCTGTGAAAATGAGGCACAATCTCAACTGACAGACTGTGTTTTAAGTAGCTGAATGTTGGGATGATTGTGGAATTTTTACAGTCTTGAGCTATGCCAGGCACTAATTTCAATAACAGGGCCCCACCATGCAGGTGCTGGCAACAAAGGAAGATACTCAATGCCCTGAACAGAGCACTATTAAAGTCTGATTCACTGTAGGGTTTCTTCAATCGCTTCTCCATCAAAAACTTCAAAGACTTATAAAAAGGCAAAATTGAAGTCAAGCTGCGGTGAATCAGGTCCCTACATACACTAACCTTTAATTTAAGGCATACCAAAGAAATGATGAGTTGTAGCTGAGGCCATGGGGAAGGGAGGATGTTTCATGATCATTCATGGCTTAGACAAACAGCAGAGAAGGAAAGCATCTGGGAAAGGCACATTGACTAAGAGCAGAGGACATAACCCGCCTCATATCTACGCATGGCAAATCAATTTAATGTCTTTCATTACTGCTTGAAAACGGAAACTTACATGTGAACAATAAACTTTAATCTGGTTGACAACAGTTTAAAAAATGCACTGGAAGCAAGTTTCAGCTGCATGACATACTTTATGACACTTATTAAAAAGACATACTTGTAAGTCAATTAACCTGCCCAATGGTACATTTTAACTTGTTTTCTATTAGGAAAGGCAGCAAAAGGGCAAAGTTTTTCATTTGGGAAAGTTCTCAGTTGATTCCTTTTCCCTCTTTAAGTGAAGGACATTGCTGGTGTCATCATTCCTAACCAGTCCAATATGAAATATAAGCCATTGGTGTCCACCAACTCATATTGTCACAGGTAACGGTTGCTTATTCCCTAAAACTTTATAGTCATTGCAGTCTGATATGGTAATTCATTAATTACAGTAATGATGACACCACAGGATGAGGCAGTTAACAAGGTTATACATCTATCTGTATATTACAGAGAGCATCATTTGCACCCAACAGAGGTAAGGTCGCAAAAGCATTTTAGCTGAGCTTCTCTCATCCCAAAACTTTCCAAATTTGGGTGTTCTTGCTCCTGTTCCATTTCCCATCCCCTTACCTCTCTTTAAAGTTTGTGCTATTAAAATATAAGTATGCAGACAAACACACAGACACAGGTACATTTTGTATAATTTTATTTTGTATCCATAAACTCTCCATATAACATGTATAAATATATATAGAATGTATAACTAAATATATTTATGCACTGCATATATTATAAGCATATTTAATTTATACATAAAGACTCATAAGTATTAAAAACAAGGATTTTTTTCCAGATTAAAAAAAAATAAATAATTGCTATATGTTTTCTGGTGGCTTAGGTCTATGGTAGCATATGTTGTGAAAGGCAGAAAGAGAAGGGAGGAGACAGCTGAGATTTCTCCCTTTGTGAAAGTATATTGCATTACACCTTGGCTCATGATGTAGAGGAGTCAATGGGTAAAGTAGACCAATAAAGATATAAATATCTTTATTTATTAATATATTTATATATTAATGTATTTATTAATATAAATATTTATAAATATAAAGCAGGACAGGCTTTTTTTCACTCCACAGTACTGCGATTTCAACAGAACTGGTAAAAAACAAAAAATAAAACCCAAACAACCAACCAGCCAAGACTAAAACCTAAAACAAATAAACAAAAAAAACCAACAAACAAACAAACAAAAACCACACAAAAAACAAAAACCAAACCAAACCAAAAAACCAAACCAAAAACCAAGCCAAGGAAACAAAAAAGCAAATCAAAAAACAAAACAAAACAAAACAAAAACAAAGAACAACAACAACAAAAACAAAACAAAACCAAAAACAACAACAAAAAAATCATAAACTCAGCACCAAAACTGGTTGATCTGGCTGGGGTCTGACAACTCAGAACAGTGAAACTTTGTTCAATTATTTCTTCAGTGTGTCACACTAGGTTCACCTTTGGCTTGAAGTTTCTGAAATCACTTTGATCTGCTAGTTAAAGTTGTTGCAGGTCGTGTAGATGTCCTGATTTATGTCAGATTAAAAGTATACTTTTTTTCTTATGAGATATTTGATAATTTTACATCATGTTTCTGCCAAGTCTTGAAAGTGTTGAACCAGAACAGTAGTATTTTATTTTCTGCAATAAATATTAGTGGACAAGTAGGCATTTTAGGAGCATGGATATACACATGTTTAAAGCTACTTGCTAACTTACCCCTGAATCACTATTGTTTTTCTGTCAGGGTTCTGTTTTCTTGCTTTAATTGCATACAATTGAAATTTGTACAAATGTTTAGAACCCTTCCAGTTCTAATGGCAATGGATTTTTGTGTAACTTCATATATTTACATTCTTCTCCAGAAGATCAGAAAGGTTATATCCTAAGACAGTCCTGGTTCTTATGGAACATCGATTTACTGATTATGGGGATGGCCATAAAGAACAAGTGGAAGGTGATGTATTGCTGCATAAATATTTAAAAACTCCTTTGGGATTTATATTTTCTGAGTCTGTCTTTGTGGGATGAGCTTATTTCTAAGTGTATATTTTTAGCGTCAGTAATTTTATACAGGTGTACATATTTTTGAATAAATATGCAGTAAATTAGCTTGAACTATCTATAAGAACAGACAAAGGTCTCTGAGTCTTCCATAGCTGTGTTTCTTCAAATATCAAGATGCAAGTGAAAAAGAAATGAGTCAGATAATCACTAAGTAGGTAGCTCGCCTATAGTGGAAAAATGTGGGGAAAAAAAGAAAAAAAAAAAACCCTTCCACCTTTTAAAATGAATACAGAGCAAGCCTCAGAGGGGTCTACAAACTCAAATGCTCTCAAGAGAGTTTGGGAGGGAAAAGTGCTTTCAGCAACTCTTTTTTATCTTCAGGTTTTTCACTTTTTCTCACTTTCTTGAATGCTGGAATTGACCCTTAGAGGGTCATGGAATCTGATTTATTGTACTGTGTTTAAATCAACAAAGTCAGTTTCTCAAAGCTGTGCTATAAGTTGCTGGTAATCTTACTTGAACTCACCTACCTTCCTCTTCCTCCCAAACTTTCATGTTTGTTTAGAATGAGAAAGATTCTGGTGTCAGGAAGTCAGGAACATAAAAGATATCATAATCATAAGAGTTGGCTTCCAGCATAATGTGTAATTTTCCAAGTACACATGGTGTGATTCTGGACAGAATTATTGCTTTTCCCATTTTCTTTATTGCTTTTTATTTTTATTTTTTTTTTTTAATGTAATCATCAGTGAATGATCAGGAGGTTTTTTTGAGTTCCATAGGCTCTGTCATCTACATCTAATTTAGCCACTTTAAATTTTGCTTTCCTTGTAATTTCCAAGTGTCAAAATCTTTGAGAAAAGTATAGGCAACATCACAAAAGACCAAGAAAATTCGAAGCACTTCTATTGCATCAAACAAATCAGTGTTAACTCGTGGAAAGAAATTATGTATTTTGGTATATGGTCATTAGGGAAATGGTATTAAAAGTAAAACTGCTGTGGTTTGGAGACATGACTTTATATTAGTGTTTCTTCATTCCATGCTGTTAACGTGAACTGAAAACTAACAATGTTAAATAGGTCAAGAAGAAGAGGAAAACCTGGTCATATTTAAGATAAAAAAAATATTTTCTATTTTTGACGTTGTAGAGTAGAAAATGGGGAATTTTATTGTTGTTCACAAACTAAGAATGTGAATTTTTCAGAGTGAACTAGGATCATAGAGTTGCTTCTTTTGTCTTTTTTTTTTTTTTGTCACTTCCCCTAAATTATAGAAAAAGAGAAAACTTTTTTGTTATGGAAAGTTAGAATTGACTTGAGTTGGTGGGAAAGAGTGAACAGTATTCCTTCTGTTAAATGTCAGTAATTTAATTCAGGAACTTGCATTAATAAGCTTCTAAACTTCCCAGTTGTCTCTTAAAGGTCTTAGTTTTTTTTAAGGTGGAGTCTTCAACATTGCTGCAATTAACCCAAGTAATTTACATTGCATAAAACTGGTTTATATTCCAGCAGAGCTCCTGAAGAGAACAGATGTTGAACCATAATCCAGTGGAATTCTGAGCTTACAAACAAAGGTGCTGCTCTGAAACGTATTTTTGGGGTGCTGACAATGAAGAGGGTTTGAAAAACCTATTTGGTTTCTGCCATCTGACATTTGCATCATTGTTCTAAGCAATTGAAATATTACAGCATAACCCCTATTCCATCAGGAATGATCCTGCCATATTTCCATGTGGCACAGGAGCTTATCAGGATCCTTCTTTATGTCTATATCCAAATAATCAACAACAGAAAATAATATCTTCTGGAAATTAACAAGAACCTTTTGGGGTATAGCTAATAACATAACACAGGTGACTATTATTGTTTATTGCAGCAATAAAAAAAAAAATGAAACAAGTAAATATCCAATTATATTCTATTAATATAGAAAGTATATTTATATACTTATTATATATATCAGTATATTATATATATATTATATAGTGTATGTATATATACAATTATATATTATATTATATATATCAGTATATTATATATATAAGAATATATACTTACATATATAGTATGTATATTTATATACTTATTTACTCCATAATTATTATAACAAGTAAATATTCTATTATTCTATTCTGTATTCTATTTCTAAAAATAGAAACCAGTCTTAAAGGCTACAAAACTTACAGATATACAAGAGTTACAGTGTGGTATTGTGATTCTTCTGTGCCAACAGGTGTTTCACTGTGTTGTATTGCATCATAGTAAAAATTTTGTAGGTAAATTGGTTATTTTAGATGAAATGTGAATGTGTTACCTACAGTGACAGAAGGTTGTTATTTTTTAAAACTTTTTGACAGTAAAAATTGTTAATAAATCAGGCTTGGATTATGCTTCATTGTGATGCCTTGTGAGCCACAGTAAATTTTTTTGCATTACATCTGTTAGAAAGACATTAAAGTCTTTTCACAAAGAGTTAAAGCAACACAGACTCCAGCATGGTGGTAAACCAAATACCTGAGCTGTCATCTTTAACTCCATTTCTTTCCTTCCATCCATGTATCCATCCTAAACTTTGACATTTCAGCTTTCAACAACTTAGTAATGGGTTTTGGTCTTTTGTCATGGTTGTGGTTTTTGTTTTGGTTTTCTTTTAATTCTACTTATAGACTACAATACAGTCAACTCCTTTCTTTGATAAAGGGAAAAGACTGAACCGCTCTATTTTCTCATTATAGTGAAACTTCTAAAACCCTCTGATCATCCAGTATCCATAAGATCATACAAAAAATTTGACCCCAACAGAATAATTCATTTTTCTTGACCCATACCCTGAAATAAATAATTTCCTTTTATTTTATCTTGTTGCTCCTATATTTATAATAACAGCCTACACCATAGCAAGCATTGTCTTGTGGTGCTGAATTAAACCTACCAAGTAAATAATATAATTTCTTTTGTCAGTTTGGTCCAAAAATTTGTTTATCTAAACTTGTTAAATATGAGAGCCTGATTTCTTGTTTGAATTCAACTCCAGTGTTCTGCCATTGACTTTGCTACTTTTATCGATGGAATAAAATTAATTTTGGCTATTTCCAGTACTTTCTCCTCTTTATGTTTGCTTTTTCTATTTTAATGAATTTCTTTAAACCATTAGGCCAATTTTTTTTTGTGAGTCTTTTCTACAATTAAACTAAGTGGCCAGCATGGCTACTTCAATTCTGTATAATATGCCACAAATGGACTTCTCAAAGCAATGCCTGTCCTCCTCTGTAAAAAGTCTTGTCTCTTTGCAAGGAAACACTTCATGGGAGCACTGAGTGGCCTCTGTTAATATTGTGACATGGAATGATGCCACTGCCCCCGTCAGATTCTGTTTTTTTCTTTCTGTCAATGGCTTGAATATGCATCTTTTTCAATTTCAAGAGCTTTCTTTTAATTTGGTGAATTAAGATAGCTATTTTTTTTTCTTTTTAATAGGCTCAGTTTATTTTATTTTTTAACCAGTTTCTTTTTCATTTAATAAATGCTTTTCAATAAATGCTGATGTCTCACACTCATAGCTTTTTCAATGAAATCTAAGTTTCTGCCCTTTCCAGATATATTATGAAGAATGATTTTGAAAATTATTAATAACTACCTCATTGGTGTGCCATAATAAAACAAGAGGGCTTTATTGAAGTTTCTTTCTGAGGCACAGAAGTGTGAGTATTGAGAGGGCAAGAATTGCTCCTGTGGATAATTTACTTCAGGATGTTGTAGAAAAGGACAAGTCTCGGGGAGAATTTAAATATCTTGTCATCTCATGGGTAGTATAAACAGTCCTATAAATAAGTGGGGGGAGAAAAGAGAAGTGGTCATTAAAAGCAGAAGGTGCTGAAATAAGTAAGAATGAAATTGCCTTCAAAATCAGGATTATAGAACATAATTCAATAGTCCTGCATTAACTTTAATGTGGGTCAGGGAATTGTCTGAAGCATAGATTGCTCTCACCTCATCTGACCACAGAAAGAGTGGGTCTGATAAATAATGTGGTTCATTCATGACATTCTTAAATTTAGTCTCTAATATCTGTAATCATCCTGGTAATAAACAGCTCTACAACAAGTCCCTTTTGTTGGAAATACATCACTAACTGTGCAACAGGTACTGTGGCTTTTACAGGAGTTATTATTCTGGTTGTTGTCTGGTTTGTTGTCACTTTTGGGCAGCGCATTTTGAAATCATAACCATGACAAGGCCCACGGACACTAGTAAGTAAGAAACCTTAGAAGGCTATCCAGGGCTTTCTCAAACAAAGCATGGGCATTGCAGTGAAAGCCTGAATGGCATCTCATTTCAAGGAAGCAACAAGAGAGTTCTGAACTGGTAGTATCAAACTGTTAAGACTAAATCTGTAGCCCAGGGACATCAATAGAGAAACCTCATGGATTTCTTGGGGCTGTGGATTGGACACTTACACATGTTCAGCAAAGCACTTGCACATATGCAGATGGTCCTTATTTTCCAAATCATTTAAGAACACTCTGAACTTTCAGTAAGTGCTTACAGTTCTGTTGAAGTCAATATGAGCATGTTTTAAAGTGGTTTGTTGAGCCGGGAGGAAATGATGAATCTGGGCCTCAGTGAGTTTTATGGAAATGCATGATGTACTTAAATTTAACATATTTATGTAATAAACTCTCAAATTTCTCCACTGAGTCCAATTGAAAAATGAATAATACATAACCTCTGGCCCTGTGCTTCCTCTGAGCTGGAGAGGCCAAGCAGCCCAGAAGCTAAATGGTTACCTATTTCTGTGCCAGACTTTTCCTCAAATCCCAGCAGGAAGTTTCTACTTAATGGAGAGGCTAAACTTCTGTATTCAGCTTTCTAGTCATCCCTTGCCAAGAGTATGGAAAACCACAAGTGGATCTTCAGAGGGGGAAAAAAAATTAATAAATTTGTTAATTTTATTTGCACCATTTCTGACTAGATCAATTCATATGCCCTCAGATTATGATTGTCTTCATATAAATTGGACTCAGAAGTTGACAACTTTCATAAACTCTGTGTCAATGAAAAATACCAGTTATGTATAAAATTTAGTGGTTAATACAGTTTTTATTTTATTGCTAAACGTTCCTGTGTAGCTGAGATGATTTAAGCAGTCAGTAAGTTTCAAGGGAAAGTGCATAGTGAAATGAGGAACAATGCCTCTGTAGCTCTTTACTTTGCCAAGAAACGTACTTCTTCCAACATCTGCTTTTGTAACAGGAACTCAATTCAGCAAAGAAAGAAAGGAGAAAAAAAATAAAATCTGACATGGGGTTTTTGGAAGGACAGACTTCTATTTTATTCAGATATGTATGCAAGGAAAAAATAATCATGCAATATTTTTATTTGAATGAGATTTATGGAGCTCTTCTGACAACTACCTACACATTGAAATGCACTTAATTCTGTGAGTGATCTTCAGAGCTTCAGATTTGTTTCCAACCGTTTCGTGCCTTATGCTGCTAAATTCTATAACTTTGCTTGCCAGGCAGCATTTAGTAAAGCAAATGAGATGGATTTATCTATGCTGAAAATATTCAGGGTTTCTGCTACTGTTGTTGAAGCTTAATACTGCAAACACTGATGTATCAGATTTACCCTATGTGAGTCAAATAGGATGACTCACAAGAATTAAACAGCTAAATATCAGGTGTATAGCTATAGGCATAGATTGCTGCCTCGCTCTATGGTACACAGTTTTACAGACTAGACAGAAAACTGCTGCTCCAGATATGCATTCGTAGGTACTTTCAGTCTCACTGTTGTCAGAGGCAGCAAAAAATATCATGCTGAACACAGTGCAAATGATACCATAAAGTAATTGATATTATTAAAAGTGTCTTTCTTCTCATTGTGAAATTCAGCATTTCTGTGAGTTAATAACTCAACGAAGTGAATAGCTGAAATAAGTAGAGCTGAAGGGAATATCTTTCTTCAGATCAGAATCTGTATGAGAAGGAAAACTTATATGAATATACTGCAATTAAGGATTTTTTTATTACTATTAAACATTCTTTATAAAGTGTAAAAAAAAAAAAAAAAGGCAATGAAACTGTGTCATCTTGTGAATTATTTTTTTCCTTAACTGTGGCGAGAAGCCAGACGAAAGCAGTTAGAATTGAAGGCAGCTTTGGCAAAAGTTCTATGGACACGTAGCAAGAGAGAGGATGATTTCAGAGACATTATTATTTTTGTCATTTTAATAGAGTTCCTGGCCCTGCATTAAAAGGAAGTGACTCCAAGAGATATTTACCATAGTTACCTGTCAGCTGTATGTACTAATATCTAGGGTGTGGGAGATTTTCACTAAAGGCAACTTTCAGGGCTGGCCTGAAGCTATATGATAGATTTCATAAGCATTTAGAAGGAGACCCTTGAGACCGATATAAAATCTGGAACACAGACCTACTTTCAGGCTTTCTCCCACTTGGGTAGCCCTTGCACTCACCAGATTTGTTATGATACTTCAGGGCTCACAGCTGAATTACCTGTGTTGTCCATTTCAGGCTTCATTGAGCAGTCCATAGTGTTGCAGACTGTGACACCCCTTTGATGTAATACGCAAAGAACACTCTCTGCAACCCCAGTTAAAAAATCAAACTGGTGATCCTAATAACAGGAGATATTACCTGAGACAAACAAACAAATATCAAATATTTTTTCAGACAGAAAGTAAAAATTATTCTGGAGAATGATCACATTTATCAGATAATACGCTATTTTGAAAGAAATGGTTGAAAGGTATTTTACATCTCCACTGCTGAATAAATGAAAATAAAGGTAATGTGTCTCCAGAATCTTCATGTCTATTAATGGTAGCAGTGGCACAATTTAATCTAAGGTATAAGATATTGACATTTTTTATATGTCTTTATATATACATTAATACACATAAATGAGCCCAGGCATACATAGATGCAGATACCTACTTGTGATTTTAGTAAGATACATTTCATTTTTAGATTACAAAATATTAAAGAAGGCAAGAGTGAGTCCTGCTGTTTTACACCTGTAGAAACACAAGAAGATGGGAAACAAATTACATAGCCTGTCACTTTAATTGGGGAAAAAACATCAAAATCTTGTTTCTCAGCTCCTTCTGCAGACTCCTTCTGAAGACTCCTTCTATCCACTTAGAACCACTGCTTCTCATAATTCAGTCCCTGCTACTGAGTGTAATAGAAAAGCATGATAAAACTTGTCTCCAGCGTTCACTTCACTGTCCAGCTTGAAAACAAAACAAAACAAAACAAAATCCTGAACAACAAGAACAAAACCACTTCACACTGCAAAACAAAGGCTAATATTAGCAAAAGACTAAAACACTGGTTGTAGATCTCCCAGGCATTTGTACCAGGGCTGCTCTTCTGCTCCTTACTCCCTGATAATTAACCGTCATTTCTGCACTTCCTCATCTTCTTTGTATTGATCTTTCATCATATAATGGGTGCAAACAGCAAGAGGAAGGCTTAATAACAAACATTAAAATGAATAAATAATTGCAGCCACAAATCTTCCTCAACGAACTGATTATTTGTTCAGTGACAATATTACAAGAAATTGGCTTTACATAATTTAAAAGGACACTAGCAAGTCGGGATTTTTTTTATCGCATTTTTCCTCACTACGCTCTCTGAAAATGTATGCTGGGGGCTGGTGGTCCTTTCTTTAAAAGATTACAAAAAGTTTAACTTCCCAACCACTTTTTCAGCATCTTCATTTTATTCAGTAAATTTCTGAGGAGGTAGGAATGGCTTTTAGTGATCAGGAGTGTCAGAGAGCATTGACCCAGTGTTTGTGTGCCTGATTTTCCTGTCTTGAGCTTGGGTATCTCACAGGTCTGAAGGTCAAGAGCTCTAAGTAGATCACTGAGGGTAGACAAAATGAAAAGACTGCAGGAGAGGTCAGGTGAAGAGACCTTGGCTGAGGAGAAATCTTCCCATGTGGAATGAGATGAATCCATTCATCCCTTCTCTCTGATGAGCAGTGATGCTATGACCTCCTCACAGCCACATGACAGGATAGGAGAAAGAGCAGTTGGACTCCTACAGTCTGCAAAGTCAAGAGCCCTGGTCTCCTCTTCTGCAGGACAGAGCTCAAGCCTGTGCTCTGACCACTGCAGAAGACACAGCTTTGTTAGGATAGCTGAGGCTTTTGTGTAAGCAGCTCAGTGCTACCAAGAACAGTTCAATAATCCATAGCTGAATGAAAATGCTGGTGAATATGAGGTCATGTCTTCTCTCAAGTGAGGAAATTCTGTGCCATGGTGTTATGACAGGTCTCCAGTACAAGCTTGATACATTATGCTCAATTCAGAAGTTCACCTTAATGCAATCACCCTTATCACAGAGACAAGTATCAGCATCATCAGGGTATCAAAGTTTGCTACTGCACACAGTCTCTGACCTGAGAGCACACAACTAGCCATTTCAGAGCTTTCATGGGTCTGCTTGATAAAAACACCTATCTGTGACATGTCCCAGACACTTGGAATGAAAGGACTTTGAAGGTGAGAGGTCAAGTGTACTTTATTCACTAACATACTTCTCATTCAAAAAGCTCCATAACAAGGTGTCCACACATTGAACGAGTAATGACCTGAAAACAGCACAATTTACAGGATGATATGCTGGCAGAAAGTTTTCTAACACCTCCCAGAAGTACACTTTCCAGAAACCCACTGCACATAAACATAAAGGTCTGCAATCTGTCAGTTAATATTAATGTGGTCATTTACTGGTAAGCTGTAATAACATGATGCACATGGGACTTGCTACACTGACCTTTTTGGTGGAAGTGATTCATTAAATGGTCACTCATTTAGACAGCAGTAACTATTTGCACAGCTATTAACATTTTAGAACTTAACTAGGTATTTATTGCTTTCAAAATTTTTTTTTTTTTTTACCAAGGTTAGTTGAAGACCAGTTTTTTCATTATTTAAGGAAGAAAAGAATTTGTAATACAGAAGCATTACAAAGGGGTGGTACATTTATATGAAGTGTCTAGGTTCAGATTAGTCTAAATGTCTGAGTGATTATCTGTGTACTTTTGAGCCCATGAGTACAAATCATTGCTTTCACTGTCAAAGGCTAAACCAAAATCTCCCTTTCTATCTTTCCTGAGATGTTTTGCCTTCTGTATTCCAACGCTATTTAAAGAGACCAGAGAAAATGTGGAAAGTGATGAGAGCTGTTAAGTCACTAAAAACATACACCCTCAAACCAAGATCCATCAGCTTCAACAGATACCTGCTTCTGCCACCAGGCTTACCTGACTCCTGACAATTTGGGTTTAAAATTTGCAAAATCTTAAAATAAAATACAGATACAGAAATTACTACACAAACTTGTTTTAGCAAATTTCTAACACCAGCAAAACAATTTTTCTTGATGTCCTCAGAGGTGCCAGGTGTCTTTTCTTTCACTTTACTTTAGAGGTTTGAAAAAAAAAAAAAAAGCTCAGAATTGTTGCTAGTCCTCTGGGACACTTTTGAGACTGAAATATCTTTTTTGCACTCAGGTTTTTTTCCCCTTTCTCCACTGGTGACTGCAGGAAGATTCCAGACTGGATAGCAGTCAAGCGGAATTCTGTACATCATGTGGGGAAAGAGACCCTTCTTTCATTTTATGATTTTTGTTCCACATTTGTGGATATTTGACCAGAGGTCAGTCACAAAGTCCCTTTGAATCTTGCGTGAAGCAAACTTCTACATATTTTTGTTTTCTTTTAAGTTTCAATGTAGCCAGAAATTTAATAAGCCTGAGATGTGAAATAGGAACCTGGAGTCACAGCCTCACCATTCAATCAGCAGCAGTATCCTTCCAGAAGAGTGGCATCTTTTCAAATTTCCCCATGCAGCGCCTCCAGAGATGGTGTGATGAGGCATGCCGTACATGACCAGCCATCAAATATTGAGCGACCATAAGAGTGACAAGATTGTTCAGCTGAACAGCTACAGTCTGTCTGGTTAGCAAGGGATCCTTCTTTGCTTCCCAATGAACTGTTAAAGGGCTTGTGTTTTTGCAAGCCTCTCCAGTGCCTCCTCTATTTGGAAAAAGCACTTGCATTAAAGCAAATCTAGGAAAACACAACTCCACTGGGAAGTGGAGCAGCCATACAAAATCATTATCCTAACAGCCCTAAACACTCCAAACTAGACTGTTGTTTCATAACATGTTGATCACAGCAAGTCTGAGTGGCATGTGCATGTGCGGGTACATTTGCTTATAAATGAAGTGGGGAAAACAGTTGGGGAAAATAAGCTGTTAGCTTGGCCCATGGGAGAGCAGAGTTCAAGTTCTGATTTAACCACACAAACATCCACAGAATAATGTGATGCTTTACTCACTCATGCCTCACTCTGCTTTTCCAAAATGACTGTGATAGTTGCCTTTCCATAGCGTTATTAAAAGAAAACAAGCCCTTTCTTTAGCTTTCACTCGCTGTAAGACACTTAGTGATGCACAAACATATAGACTGACACATCCACATGAAAACAGCTTAAAGTGACTAAGCCCTGGTTGTAAAATACATATACAAAGAGATTCAAAACTGTGATAACAGACAGCCCAAATGTTAGTCATATGCCAGTGTAAAAGAAAATAATAATTAGGAGTGAAAGAAAATAAGATGCAGTTCTTGCATAGGACAAACTTTACTACATGAATTCTTCAGTGTTTTCACAACTCTTGCTTTGCCTGCCTTCATTTTTTTTTTTTTTTTAGCATTTAGCAACATTATTTCATGAGAACTTTACACTATGTTCAATACTAATGGCATAATTAGTGGTGGAAAATACTGAGTTGTCACCTTGTATTTATTTATGTTCCTGGGATCATGTAAAGTTCTGCTACATTAAAATTTAATTTGAAAGAAAAAGAATTTTATTCATTTTTCAGTGTAATGACCATTTCTGCTGGCTTATATGAATGCTAAAATATTGTTTGAACACATTTTTCCATTTGTTTTCCAAGCATTTATGTAAACTCCTAAAGAAAACAGTGCAATGCTTTGTTGGCTGACTATTAGACAAAAGAATTGTAGACACATATTTTATTCTCAGCATCTTGTCAGGAAATGTTCGCAGTCCCATCCATTATTTAGCACTTAATTTGTTAATCAATTGATTGATTGATTTGGGGATATTTTACACTGGGATTAACATGCACACACACAAAAATCTTGTCTCTATGGTAAATTCAGGAAAATTGTATCAGAATGTAAAATGTTCTGATGTTTACAGATGTAGATTGAATCTGTCATGGGTTGGCAACTACTGAAAATAATTCATTGCTTTGAACATAAATATTTTGGATCAAACCTCAAAGCTTATTTGATTTGGTGTGATTATTCCTTCCATGTTCAAAAGAATGTGAAGCCATTCTATGGGTAGGAAAACCGTGTTTAATGCATCATTTCTTCTGAAGAAATTATTTCCCAGTCTAGAAACAAAAGAAAGCTACCGCCAATTTCAGAAGCCCAGTGTTCTTCAATGCCATGGTGTTTTAGGACTTCTGATTTTTCACCACACATTCTTTCCCCTCACAGCACTGGGATAATTCTCTAGAAAGTCTTTTAATTTATAATTATCAGAATATGTGCATATATATGCCTTTTATGGTGGTCATCAGACAGGGCTGTAGTCTGAGGCTTATATTTCTCAGTAACAGCATTGTTTTAAACAACTCCCCATTTCCCTCTCTTTCCTGAGTTGTACAAGATGACCATTTGTGACACTGTACAGTTGCTCATGTTAATGCAGAAGGCTGATCTTTGTTTAGATGGAATATGAGTGCTTCTCTGGTCTTTAACTGGTGGATAGTATATAGGGTCTGTGACCCAGAATTTAGAGACCCACAGATTCCCAGTTCTGGCTGTTAATGATTTAGACTCATTATCCTTCCTCCTGTACTGCTGAATCTCCTTCAAAAGTTAGCTTGGGTAGTCTGTGACAATTCAGTGGATCTCCTGTGGTCCCTTTTGAGTCTCAGTCTGGATATATTCCACCTGTATATTCAACAGTGCAGTTTCAAGTCTGAAATTCCCAAGGCAGGGTACTGTGCTATTTGCTCAATGCTTTACTGCGATACTAATTCTTTATACCTGTAGCATTTTGACAATTAGGCAATCAGGGATCTTTGGGGTATCCAAAATAAAATTACTTTTTCCTTAGGTTTGGATTGAAAAAACCTGCTCTAATACTGAGCATAATAACTATGTTTATCTGACAAAAAAGCCTTTGTGCAGCTTTTGAACTTACACAACAACAAATATGCAGAAGAATGTTAAGTGAGACAGTTGTATACCTCCGTATCTTATCCATATGTTTTCTTCATATATTGCTTTTGTAATATTGCAGTTTTGTGTTCCACGTTCTCCTTTGTGTTGAGTGTGTGAAAGGCAAAGACTCTCTTTTTGGTGGATAAAGAAAGAGAAAGAAGGACCTTTTGTAAAACTGGGATGAAATCCAGTCATGATAGGCCAAATGTAATTGTAGGTTTCCAACTGCCTTTCACTGTGTTCTGCACATGATCATCCAAGAGTGAAGCTGAGTCTCCCATATTTGGATTTTTTAGTCTAGCAGGTTGTACATTGAGAATACTGGCACATGGACCAATGTGGGAGACAATCCAGAGCTGAAGAAAACTGACACTGTGCTAACTGCACTGCCTGAATTCAATATCAAACACCTCAGCACTAGATGCTCAAGCGGTTTCCACTTCCACCTGAATGCGTTCCAGATTTGCCATGAGGTTTACCTTTTGGTTTTGGAAAGCCTTTTTCCCCTGTTGATTTGACTGTGGTAAAACAACTCACATACACAAAAACATATGCAAACGGAAGAAAAAAGAAACGGGCAGGAGAAGGGGGGGACATGATGGGGACCAACAACTTGTTTATCAGATTCAAGTTGAACCATCTGTTGTTAATGATTAGATCTTCAGCTTCCAATTTTCATTTGAATGTTATTGCTCATTTCTAGCTGGGTACCGAAACGCCACTTACGAGTGCACGCAGGATTCTAAATAAGAGACTATTTAGATTGGAAATCTGTTGGAGGAGGAAATTATGTTCCCTATTATACAGCAAAATACGCTTTCTAACACTGACACTTTCTGATATTGTGTTGTTGACTTTTTAGGGAAGGAGACTCAAGGTCTGAGGCTGAAAAATGAATTCACTGGTGGTGCAAATTACATTTGCACTAGAGGGGGTTTGGTGGATGCTAAGGGTTCAGGTTCTGACCTCAGGAAAATGGTGTAAAAAAGAAAATAAAAAACCTGAAGTCATCAAGTATTTATTCCAGACCTACAGCAAAGGGAAGGGACTCAGCATCTACCAGTTGAAGTTTAAGATGCTGCTTCCTGTACCACACCTCTAGAAGATATATTTTAAAACAGGACTAACAGAGTTTGCCCTTTCTCTGCTTTTTTTCACTATTTTTAACCTTTCTACTTCCTCCTGTACAGAGAAACCCAACAGTAACTTTCAGGCTAGAGCCTGTCTGGCTTCCTGTTTTCTCAAGCAGAGCATAGGAACAACTAAACTCTGATGCACCTAAATCTCCATTACTAAACCTGTGAGTAGCTATCTACAGACACTTCACAGATAGTGAAACTATTAAGTATCTCTTTTTTTATATTTTAAAAAGTCAAATGTCACTGTACTTATATTGTCTTTTCCTAGAACATCTATTTTTCTCCCTTCATAGTCTTTATATTACTAACATTTCTGAAAGGAAAAAGATGTGCTTTTAGTTCTATTTAAAAAGAAAAAAAATCCTAACACAAAGTTTTTTGACATAATTTATTTTTGTAGCCCCTCTTTCTTTGATTGTCTATGAGCAATTAAAAGATGGCCTATGACACTGCTTCAAAGATTTAAAATGAAAATATAAAACATGAATACATATACACACAAAGGCAGACAAAAAACGAAAGGAAAAACCAACCCCAAATCAATGAAATAAAGAACAGTACAAAGTCTAGCCTCATTGTGAATCGATTGTTTATAAAAATCATTGTGACAGCCTAGCACAAGATGATCTATGTTTTTTGGCTTAGTTTCTTTTCTTTCTTCTTTTTCTTTTTTCCCTAAAAAAGAGGTTAGGTGGTCCTTTTTCTTTAACAAGTGACAGAATGACTTATCAAATGACAGCTATAGCAGAAAATCCAAAAGTATTATTTGGGCATTGAAAAATCCTGCAACAATATGAGGCACTTCCTCATCTTTTTAAGTTGAAAACAAGAAAAATCTGGAAGTAGCCTTCTCCAAAGCACCTAAGTGACTTTCTGTATACACACATAAATCACAGAGGTACTTTGGAGCCTAGATCCCACTGGGATCCTAAATGCTTATATGATTTATGAAAATAGGACGCATATGGCTGTGTTACTTAGGTAATTCAGAAAAAAATTGCTCCTAAAGGGAGAGCTGATCTGGTTGGTTTTTGCAGTTACTTTGTTTGTCTTGCAATCATATTTTACTTATAGAATCTTTGTGCTCTTGTGCTTGCAGGCTGTGACAGAACATTAATTTGGTATTTTTCACAGCTTGCATGCAGCCTATAGAATTTTTTTCTATTGATTGCAGGTAATTAAATTGTATTTGTTTTCATCACCAATGTGGTTTCTATGGGAGTTTGACCTGCCATCTCTATGGTAAATATAATAGTTTTTTACCTTTCTTGGACTTCAGTTTTAGCATCAAACAAATAGGACAGAGATCACTTAGACAAGTTGGTGGTTCGCACTAAAAAAGGTGAAGTACTTGCATTACCACGTTGGACAGCATTTTAATTAACATTCCATTTCTTTTATTATGCCCTGAATAAAGAATTAGATGCTCTAATTTATTGTAGACTCAAATGTGTTTCCTGTGTCTTGTATTTGGCAAGGACATATCACTGCAAACTGAATTAAGTGCTGGGCGTAAGAAGAAAACCTGAGAAATCCTTATGGTTTCTGTGCAACAGAAATAACACAAGTATTAGAAGTATTACTGATATCCAGTTACGTGGCAAACCAACAAACATGATTTTTGCAGTTCTTCAAAATTATAAGACAAGTCTATGAATGTCACCTATGATACAGTATGTTAAACATTTTCTAGTCACAAGGGAATATAAATATGTTACTTAAAAATATACATCTTGGACCACAAATGTTATTTGTACTGGTAGAAAGCTCGTTTGAATCCTCTTTAATGTTTGAACAGAGTAATTAATCCATTAAAAAGCAAACAATGGGTAGGTGTAGAGTATAATAATGATATTTAACGGGAAGATCCATTATGTGGTTTATTCAGAATGGACTAAATGAACAGGAAGGCAGTTGTACCATGTGGTCTCCAGAGTCAGGCACTTGGAAAGGGCTGTTTAACTGTGGCTTCACAAAAATTCTTTGGGGTGTTCTGCACTTGTCTTATGCTGGATGAGGGTTTACTGGTGCACGAGTAAACCTGAAAAAAGAACTAGAACTATCACTGGGATGTGGAGCTCCCTGGACAACTTGAAGGTTCAGGTGTTTTGGGAATGGGTGATATGAAGAAAACACGGCCTGTGGGGGAGAAAAAGCTACATAGTACAAACTTCTGAATTCCCTTTTCTCTCCTGAGTGTGTAAAAATACCAGCCAAAAATTTATCTAGTTATTGCATTACTTTAAAAAGGTCATGACACGACCGCTGACCTTCATCTGCTGACAGTGACATTTTAGCTGAAACAATAGAAACACATGTTTTTAATTTTGAAGGACTTGAGCTCAATTTTAATAGATGTTGAGTACTGCTAAGTAGATCAACACTGTGAGGATTGCAAACCAGTGAGAAGTCTGGTGTTATCTCCTTGTCCTTTATATAAAGGATAATTTTAAGGAAGTAAGTGTTTGATAGGCTGTACCTGTCTTTGATTAAAAGACATTTTAACAGAGAAACATTCAATTTCTACAGAAGACCTTATTCGTGGTTTGGCTAAAACTTTCAGCCCTCAGTGCATAACGTTTGGATGCAAGTGTGATGGTTGCCATCACGGCCAGCACTCTGCTGCTTCGGCTGAGATGGTCTCCAGAATTAAATGCATGAGCAATTCCGAGCTTTGGAGCCAGAACTGAATAGCTGGGGGCTAAAATGTGCCTCTGCTCTCTGCAAACTGGGAAGAACTGTCTTATAAAATTGCATTGCATTCCACACATTTCTCATCTCTGAGGTACTCCTCTTGGCATCCTAAGAAAAAAGTTGGTTTTGTGTAAATATCAGGAGACATATGACCTTGGACTTTGGTATATTTAGGACCTAGACAGTATTTTCCCCCCCAGTTTCCTTCAGAGCAAATGAAAAATAATGACATTTAAAGAACTTTAACCGATTTCCCAAATGCTTACAGTTTGGATGAAGAAAATGCAAACAGCAAAAGAAGAAGTCATCCCCCAATTCAAAATTGAAATGTTTTGCTTGAACATTTTTAAAATGCCATAAATTTTGGAAAATTTTTTATTTAGAAGGACATGCAGATCTCATACAATTTTCTTTAAACAAACAAACAAACAAAAAAGTAAGTGTTTCAATTAAGATGTTATAAAATGAAATCTTTGCTAAATATTTAGTTATGATTATGGTGCACTGCAACTGAGCAAGACAAAATGAACGAGGCTTATAACACTACCCACATTCAACATTTCAATTAGTCCTGTACACCTTCAAGAGTCTTTCTAACCTCTACTCTGTAAAGGCTGGGGGTGATCAAGAGGCTGGGAGGGGCAAAAGCTGGTACAGCTGACCCAACCCAAGTGGACCAAAGGCCACTATATATATATAAATAAAATATTTATATATTTATATATATTATAAATATAGAATATAAAATAACATATCATTTTCCCTACTCTGTGATGTTGTATTCATCAGTACAAGCTGAGAGAAAGGAGGAGGATGGGGCATGGATGAGTGAGAGAAACATTCATCATTAGTGTGTTTGTATTGCAAAGCGAACACTGCACATCCCGAGGCCCCACTTCCCAAGAAGTGGATGGGCATCCTCTGTAATTGAGAATTAGTGAATAAATACTCTTGTTTGGCCTTTTTGCTTGTTTCCACTTGTGGCCTTTGATTCCTGTCATCAAAAATGCTTTTGTCTCAACCTGTACAATTTTAATTTTTCTTTCTCCCCCCTTCTACCAAGGAGCAGGAGCAAGAGTGTGCTTTGGTCAGCATGCAGCAACCAGGCAAGGTCAACCCTCATGGTACCATTTCAATCTTTGGGCATTATAATTTATTTTCGCCTTCAAGTTCCTCTGTTATGAGAAGCACTCAGTAACTGTTCTTTTACCTGTTCCTCACTTATCACTGACCCCTAATCACCACAGGTCCTAGGTCTCTGGGTAGTTCTTTATGGCCTCCCTACAGTTTCAGCCTTTCTCCTGTTGGAAAATATATTGCCTCATACTATTTAATCCCAAATCAGAGCTCCAAAGCAAGGTCTGTGATAAAGAAGGAAAATGGGAAGGCCTCTGTATTCTAGGTGGTTTAATTACCTACTTATCTAAATATTATTGCACCTATGGACAATAGATGTATTTTGACTGCATTCTATCACTACCATCAAATTAACTTTTGCAAAAGCCAATTAACTGATGTAAATTATTCTACTTCAATTAAAAGAAACAGAAATTGTGAAGGACTTTAATATACAAATTTGAATCCACAGATTTATGAGACACCAAAGAAAAAAAGTTGAATTCTTTTTCTGTAAGAAATGAGAAATTATCTGGAAGGAATGCAATAAAAAATAAGGATTAAGCTAAGTGTCATTATCATTTTAACTTAATTTGTCAACAGAGTAATATATCTAGCTATATTACTCAGTTGACAAATCAATTACAGTTATAATGAAACTTTATACGATTTTACTTTTATTTAATTAGTTGCATCAATATGGGTTTTTTTTTTATTTGAGTTGCACATGAATGCATCAAAATATAAATGATTGAAGTAGGTTAATTAAAAGCCTTCAAAAGATACACATCTTTGAAACAAAAAGAAATTTACAGTGCAAAATTCTATAAGTAATGCAATTTGCAAGATGGTTTGTTAAGCTGGCTAAAGGCCATTTTCTTAAATAATACTACTAATAGCAACAATAATCCCTGTTTTTGTCACAAATTATTTGGATTTTACTGAACTGTGGTGGGTTGATTGCCTCTAGCTGGATGCTGGGTGCACACTAAAGCTATTTTTCACTCTCCTCCTCTGCTGGGTAGGGGAGAGAAAATATAACAAAAGACTCACAGGTTGACATAAAGAGAGGATGAAATCACTCACAGGTCACTGTCATGGAAAAAAACAGACTCAATTCGAGGAAATTAATTTATTGCTCATCATATAGGAGTAATGAGAAATAAAACCAATTCCATAAACACCTTTCCCCCACCCCTCTGTTCTTCCTGGTCTAAGTTTTACTCCTGAATTTCCTATCCCCCCTCTCCCACAGTAACACAGGAAACAGAGAAATGGGGTCAAATTCAATTCTTCATAGATCATCTCTGCTGCTCCTTCCACCTTGGGGATAGGACTCCTCACACTCCAACCCTTCTCCAGTGTGGAGTCCTCTCCATGGGAGCCTGTCCTTCACAGGCCACTCCAGAGTCCTTGCTCATGGGTGGCAGTTTTCCACAAACTGCTCCAGTATGGGTCCTCCATGCAGTCAGTCCTTCAGGAACAAGCTGCTCCAGTCTGGGCACTCCCCAGGGGTCACCAGTCCTGCAGCAAACCTGCTCCAGCCTGGGCTCCTCTCTCCATGGAGTCACAGGTCCTGCCAGGGCCCTGCTCCAGCACAGGCTTCCCATGGGGTGCCAGCCTCCTTTGGGCATCCCCCTGCTCCAGCCTGGGCTCCTGCAGGGGCTGACTTGGATCTCTGCTCCCCCGTGCCCTCCCTGTGCTGCAGGGGCACAGCTGCCTCACCATGGGCTGCTCCAGGGGCTGCAGGGGAATCTGAGCTCCAGAGCCTGGAGCAGCTCCTGCCCCTCCTTCTGCCCTGCCCTGCCTACCTGCAGGGCTCCCCAGTGGCATTGGTTTCTGGACAGTAATTTCTCCTTCTTAAATGCATTAACCCACAGTCATTTCCACCTTGGTCATCTTGGATCCAGCTGGCACTGGCTCCTCTGGGCATGGGAAAGCTTCTGGCAGCTTCTCACAGGAGCCACCCCCGCAGCCCCCCCACCACAACCTGGCCACGCAAACGCAATACAAGAACCATCTCAAGTAATGGATGTGAAGTTATTCCCTCAATTTTTTTTTTTTTTCCCTTCAAATCTCTGCTCCCAAGGGTAACACATTTTATTCTCTGCAATGGAATGTGACTCCAACATGAAGATAGTGAGTCATCTAAAAAAGTGTTATCCGGTTCACTGGTGCTAAGTACATTTGATGCATTATGCATAGAGAGGGGGAGTGGTAATTTAAGAGAAATTTACACTATGCTATTTTATGTATTTATTTATCTTTTTTTTTTTTTTTAACACTGCTACAGTGTTACAATCTAAGCAACTGCTGCATCAAATGACGATTATACTAACATTAAGCTATAGATCACCTCCTTAAACAGACACTGGGAATTACATTTCTGTGGTGCTACACAGCGCTTTTAAAGTAGGCTGTTGCAATTATGCCACACAATTACCTAAGTGGCCCTGATTCAGGAATGTATTAAACATGCTTAAAATTAAATTAAAATGAAGCTTGTGTTTAAATACTTTCCTATATAAGAAGGTGTCCTAATTTTTTTCTGTTAGGTAGGAAATTGCTGTGTTAAATCAATAGGTACTTCAGTCAGGTATTCACTGTCATCCCCAGGAATGCTTACACTGAAGCCACAGACAGATGGCATCCTGAAGATGTTAAAAGCCAAGCAGCCATCATTATTGTCCCACCATTTCAGCTTTTCCTCTCCCAGTCTGTGGCGCCTCTCAGGGCAGTAGTGACAATTCATGCTTGGCTGTGGGGAGTGGGGGCTGTATCTAGTGGTATGATTTTTCACAGTAAAACTCAGAATGTTTCCTCTCAAAGTTAGACTGGATAGATCCTGGACAGAGAAGGTGAAGATTTTTTTTTTTTTCATTAATAGAATGCATGAAGTTCCTTCGTCCTTTGGAGCAGATTCAAACCTACATTTCTCACCCCTAGTAAAGCACTTTAATCACTATGGTGATGGCCATTTAATAAGGGGAGATCATGATTCTTATTCTTCTGAAAATAATAGAATTAAGTTTCCTTGGACTGACAAAAGAGAAAGAATCACAAAAGCTCCAAAACCTCAAGCTGCAATATCTTGCTCAGCTCCTGGCATTTTCTTGGCTTCTTTTCCCTCTTGTAAAGATTATTTAATGTAGAAGTCATATGCTTACTAGAGGGCAAGTTTACCCTTCTTCAAACTAAGTGTCCTGAGAGCAGAAATTCCCATTGAGTTTTATTCTCTGACGTTTTATTTGCAGATGCTTGACTCAACCTCTCTGTCCTGTGGAAGCCCCATCTAAAGAAGGATTGGGGAATAGAAAACTAGATTTACAAAATATAAATATGCTTTCTGGTCTGCTAGAACTTCCCATGCTAGGCAGATGGAAAGCACAGCTGTATGCAAAGTACTTCTGCTGGAAAAAAATAAACAAAAAAATAACCAACAATGGGATAGCATTGGACCGTGCTGGGGTAGCACTGTGCTCCCCAGCAAAGAAGGGAGTGAACAGGAAGGTCCACAATGCATTTCAAAGAGAGCAGAGACACAATTTCAGACCATCAAAGGTGTTTTGCCTGCACAGCTCAGCTCTTTCTGCTCAAGTGGTCATGCTACCATGCTGGCTCACCTAGATGAAGTGGGTGTAGTGATTTCGGCTCCAGAAGTAACTCCTGGGAATCATTGTGCCTCCACCTGTGAATCCCACCTTCTGTTTCTGTCCCCTGCTCTCGGTTTTCCACGTGGTAAATCAGTAATTCATTGGAGTAATGGCAATATTCCCATTGTCATTAGGCCACAAGCACAACCTCTTATCTCAGACTTTTCATGTAGAGATGGATTTATTTTTCCCCTTACAAGTCAGTGGTTATTTATACAGTTTTACTTCTCAGATGGTTTTAAAAGTCTGGACTTCTCTTCCTCCCCTGCAGAGAGGAGAGTTCTTAATCTTTGCTTCTGCACTCACAAAAGGATTTAAAGAGGTGAAGGAACCAGGCCGTACAACGGCAGTCAGTCTGAAGGAGTGGACCATCAAAGAAGATAATGTGAAGCTTGAACAATGTGAATATTCAGGTGAAAATTTTCTGGTTTGAGAGTAAACACTTCACTAAAGCTGCAATTCAGAACTGCATTCTTATTTTGTTGGCTCTGTTTTGGAGTGTTTCCTTTTGCCCCTTTTCCTGAGACTGTGGTCCACTCTTAAGTGAAGCGATGGAGCAGTCAAGAAGAGAGGTAAGGCCTCAAATATCTGATATATTGTGAGTAAAAGGAAACAAACAACAGCTAATGAAAGTCCTAACTTTTCTTTTGCGCATTTTATTTCTCTGACACAATTTTTTGAAAATAATAAAGCCGAGAATTTCGAAATAAGGATTTTAAATATGCAGATTTCAAATTGAAGAGTTGTGACAAGAAAGAGAAAGCAATGCACCAAATGTTTACCTATACACTTAGCACCAAAGATCCTCCCAACAGACACAACAGCAGGCAGATTTCTTCTTTCAGTGGTTTTTCCACTGTCTGGAAATGGAACATGGGGATTGTTTCAGTCCTTAAGAATGGATTTGTACAAATATTTGTGTAATTCTAGAGCACAGCAGTCACAAATCTTAGTATTTTCTGTAATAATACAAGTTTCTATTTCTACTATTTCATAAGTTTTAAAATTTTCATTGGGTGCAAATAAGCAAGTTCTTTTCCTTTCTTTCCTCTTCCATTTTATTCTTCAACTAATGCTTTTCCCTTTGTCACTCAGAAGGAAAGGAAATGCATTTCTAAAAAATAACTTGGTATACATAAAATAAACAGTCAAAAATGAATGCATTTTTGCATTACAAAAAGTTTTCAGTGTTTTTTAAATTCATTTTTCCAAATTATTTGTGCAAAAACTCTACAAACTATAAGTGAAAGTATTTTAAAAGAAAACTTCAACATTTTCTTATATGCAATGAACTTGGAGGTGTATTTAACAGCTAAAATATATTTCAGCTAGTATACTGAAAAATTAGGCATATTTTTATTTGCTCTCATTTAAATTCAAGGATAAGGAGAGGATATTCAGATGCTGTTATTTTTTCTCGTCTCTCAGATGCAAAAACTGTTTTAAGTCAAAGGATTTCCTCTGAAATCAAACGGCCATGAGTTAATAGAACTCAGGAACAGTGAAATGATTTCTTGGCAAAGGTGAAACTGTGTATATACATAGGTCTGTCTCCTGGATCTCCTGGAAATACTTTTAGGTCCTGTAATTTCTTATTCATGGCTATCTTCATCAGTTCCAAATGAGCTGACCCCACATGCCCAAAACTAGACAAAGCACATTCAAATTTAAACTCAGGGGAATAGGAGAATGGTGGGACGTGGGAGCAGTATTAAAATATGCAGGTTTTTTTTGTTTTGTTTTGTCTTTTTAAATACATTTTGACAGTGTATTTTCATAGTTAGAGAAAAGACTATATTTAAAAGTGGATTTATAATCACTAATGTATCTTTCCTCTGAAAGAGCAAAACACAATGGGTCAAAAACTACCTGATGATAATGAAACTTTTTTTCTCTAAATTTTGTTGTGATATTAAAAAAATCTTTATAGGTCAATTCTTTATAATGAACCCCTAGTATAAACTCTGACATCTCTTGTGAAAAATGAGTTTGTCTTTACTCCCACTTTTGATGGAAAACCTTGGGAATAGATGAAGCTGGGAGAGTGAACACTGACAATGAAAGACCTTCAGGACCTTGCTCTGCTCCTCTGTACACTATTTCTCATACAAAACATTAATGAGAAATTTATATTATTTTGTTATCATTACTTAACTTTCTGTGGAGGTCCACAAAAGTGGAAGATAAGCAGTTCTCTGTATTATATTTACCTCTGTGGGTATTGGAACTCTCCTTCCATTACTGTCACTGACCCAGACACCAAGACATTGTGCATTGCCACAGCACCCAGGGGGCAGATCCTTCTAACCTCAGACTTTTCTGCAAACCACGCTTTCCTAGAGATTTTGTTGGATGCAAGCTCTTGGTTTGACCCAGAATCTTAGAAAATAAAAGGTTTTAAAAAATTGAACACTATATTCAACTTTTTTCCTCCCTTTATTTTAAGCTTCTCCCCTCCCCCCCCATCCCATCACATCTCAAAATGCCTCTTCACCTCGCTAAGATTTTGACATTTGGGAAAAACTTGTTTTAAAAAAAAAAAAAAAGGGATAAAACAGCTTGGCACAAGGGAGCTGCAGCTCTTCAGTTCCCATTAGAATTTCTGAAACGACAATAGCTGAAAGGTTAGGGCAAAACCTATTAGAAAAGAAAAGTTGAGGTAAATCAGGTGAGCTCATCGAAGAAAATAGGGAAAGATTGGTTCCCTTTTGGGATTAGGTCTAATTAAGGTGAGCAAGCAGCTGTGCCTGTTTGGAATAACAATTGTGCTAGCATGTCACTTTTTTTCTGCTTAGTTTAAATTTATATAGTTTGGGAATGGTGGATGTAAGAAAATTAGAGCTCATTTAGAATCTGTTGAAAGGACACTGCGCCTTCATTATTAGTTTTGCATCTGAATTTTCCTGGGGCTGTCCTCTCACTGTTATAGGTAATGGATTTTTCCCCAGATGTAATTGGATGAGTTTAATTTTTTCTTTCATTACCTGTCTAGAAGCCCTCTGCCCCTATTTCCCTTTGTGTTTTATTAGGACTGTAACCCCTATTTAAATAAAGGCTTTGATTGTGATTATATATGTTCAATCAGCACTTTCTGATTGAATAGTTCTGGTCACACAACGCTCTTGCCTAGCATTTTTTACTAATTACATTTTAGCCATGGTTGTGTACTGTAGAACTTAAAACAGTGTTTGCTTTTTACCTTTAAACTCTGGCTGAAAGTTTGTATCTCCCATGGGCCAAAATACTTACAACAAATTTAGGTATTTTCTGATTCTAAGGTATATGAGCTGAACTCATGTACCATGAGGTATATGAGGTCAGAGCAGCTGCCCACTAAAAAGATATAGCACTGATTACATCCTCTCCAGAGTATCTAGATATATAAAAGGAGTCAGCTCCATTTTAAAAGTCTTCTGTTGTTTTGATTTTCAGGGCTTTCCTGTGGGTTTTGGTTTCTTTTTTAGTTTTGTGGGTTTTTTGTTGTTTTTTTTTCTTTTTGCATGGTTAGTTGGCATGGCTTGACTTTTTTTTTTTTTTTCCAAGTTCAAGTTGTATTTTCTTCCATTGATAACTTTTCAAAGTGTTTTTACTGTACTTTAAGCCATGTTAAGTTTCATGCTGTTGGAAATGACCACACAGGAAATTATATGTTTCTTACAAACATATGTTTTATTCTGATCCAATTCTGGTGTTCTCACACCACAGGAGTTACCTCAGAGTGAGGAAAGAATTCCGTTTTAGGCATCTAGGTTTTACAAAGCTCATCGGGAAGAAAGTGTCTTCCTCCAAATTCCATTCAGTGCCTTTAGCTCCTTTAATTAATCTAAGAGACCTAATGAAAATTCTTGATTGAAGTTACAGAAACCTAATTCTGAATCTTAACTTTGGGAATCTAAAGACCTGTCTGTCTCATTTTGTCCTCAACTATTAATACAATAATTATATTTCTTTCCATGGTGCTTAAAATTCCATATCAGGTTAAGTCTCTGTGAGTTAACAACACTAACCTGGAGATATTTGGGGCCACTCTTTAAAGGTGGGTTGAACATATGACCAAATCAAAATGGTAGGTTTGGCTGTCATTCCTATTACCCTTTTGAACTCTCAAGAAAAGTGATTACACAAAGCTGAAAAAAAAAAAATGTACCTAGTCTGACACAGATCCAAGGTGGGAGGATCTTTCCTATGGAGAAGGGCTGAGGAAGGGATTCCTTGGGAAAAAAGAAGACTCTGGGGAGTCTGCTGGGGAACACCTTCCATGACTGAAAGGGGTTTATTGAAAGGAGAGAGACAGACTTTTTATACAGGCAGATAATCACAGGATGGCTTTGAACTAAAAGAAGTTAAGTTTAGATGAGGTATTAGGAGGAAATTATTCACATGAGGGTGGTGAGACCCTGGCACAGGTTACATAGCAAAGCTGTGGATGTTCCATCCACAGTGTTCAAATCCATGTCGGACAGGACTTTGAGAATCTTGGTCTGATGGAAGGTTTTCTGTCCAGGTGAATGAAAACCAGACGGTCTTTAAGGTCCTTTCCTTAATCCATTCAATGATTCATTCTATGATCATTATGATTCGTTCTATGATCTCTATATCTCTATGATCTCCAGGTCTACAGCTAAGACTAAAGAATCTGTTTCAAGATTTAACAGCAAAGAAAGTAACATTAAGTCACAGTTTTTCTTGTAACTTGTACAGGAGCCACTTAGGCTTAGAACTTTATTCTAGACTCAACAAAATTATCCTGTTCTGGGGAGCTCATCAATACATGATACAATAAGGTCTTGATAATATCATGCTTATAGGATCTGCTTCAGTGTATCAGTGGTTCGGGATGTTGAATGAACAATTTATTATCCAAATATTTCCACTTTTATTTTTTTCATCTGTAGATTCAATTCGAGCAGATCTCTTTGGTATTTCAGCTTTGAAACTTTTTCATCCATCATATTATTAAAAACATATTAAAAAGAGGAAAAAGCTGACAGATTGTTTTTATTGTCATCCTATTGGGCATACAGACATCTTGTAACTCACCATATATGCTTAGATGTAACTTAGATGTTTTAGAATTATTTATTCTCAACTTCAACACCACAAAAATGTTACTCCAATATCAAAAGACAAATAATGAATAATAACAATAGAACTTTGTACTTATGAAAAAATAAACAAGTAAAATAAGTTTTCTTACCTAAAACCTCATTTGTTACTGAAGTTCTTTGAAAAATTGTCATCAGGCTTAACATAATGGATTCGAAACTTTTTTGATCCAGAACTCAAAAAGCTAAACCATCAAGGATTTTACTGACAAAAAAAGTCTACCTCTAAAATCAGGAGGATAAGAATTCATGACAACGTAGTGAAACATAACATTAGAACATAAAATTGCTACATTCTCAAGAAATGTTTCAGAATTTCTTGTACCCCCTTCACCAGTGTTGCTTTTCCCCTCTCATTTCTCTCGTTGGCTGTCCCTACTGCACATGTAGTGCCTCCAAAACTGACTGTTCTCTGGTGATGATTCTTCCATCTGGACTTTAGAAATAATATACACAAAATAATAGACAAACTTCAGTTCCTAACACCCCAGGAGAAGGCTCTTTCCTTGGAAAAGTTCAAAAGCTGTAGAAATCTGAGAATCCAGTAACAAAGAAGAGAGCAAGGTAATAAAGTAATATAAAGGTCAGATAATTTGCAAAAGCAAGGCAGAGGTGACCTCAGGACAACCATGTGCTGATTTCACACTTTCCAGGGCAAAATAAGTCTGCCAATACTCTGTATAATGCCCTTTCAAAAATTCAGAATATGTGAAGATGGTATTTTAGCAGGATGATTTCAAAAGAAAATATAGTGACTTTATATAGAAGGTTTATTGGTGATTCCTCTGGAGCATAATGGGTTGTTGAAAATTGTAGCAAGAAATTATGACACTAACAGATTTCTTGCTGGTCTCTATCTTTTTTCAAAGTACATTCATAATTTCCCTATTGACATAAAGTGAAAATAAGTATGTCTTATATATGCAACATACATATTTCAGACAGATAGGCTTCATTTTTATGCAAAAATACTCAAAATAGCTATTGAATTTTTACATAATATTTGTATTGCAAACAGCTTTATGGACATCTAAGTAAAGGTTATAATGATGTTACATCAAACAAGAAAGTAATGAATTTTTAATTTTATTTTATTGAGAATAAATTTTCGCAATTCTTTTTTTTTTTTCTGTCCTCACATTGAAAACAACATCTGCCTTTAAGCATGAGCTTCACTTTAAAGTTAAATGAAAAATAAATGGCTAATGGTTTTCTCAAAGGAACTTAAAATATAATGCAGATTTATTTTTTTTTATTAAGATTTTTTTTCTAAATTAAAGTAATAACAGTTGTTTAGGGAAATTTTTCCTCTTTTTTTTTTTTTTCTATTTTTTAGTTTAAAGACTTGCTTCCCAGAAGTTTTAAATCTCCTATGGCAGAGACAATAATATATTCCTTTTGCATTTTGAAACATATTCTAAATATTACTTCCAGCTTACTTGGTTGGTTACATCTCTTAGTAGCTAATAATGGCATTGATATAATACTTGCAGTGCTGAAGGATTCCAGACATCATTTCTTAATATAAATAGAGTCTGTTTTGTAGAAGGAATTAACAAATTTACTCATTACCAGCTGCTCTTCGGGATTATAGTCACCAATGTATAGCTGAAATTAGGGCAGTTATCTAACCTAAGTCGATAACATTTTATACTGTAAGGAAATTATCCTCTGCCCTCCAGTAAATCTGGAGGAAATTTAACTTTAGAAGCATATAACTACTAGGGAAAGGAAAGGCATGGGAAGGGAAGGGGAAGAGAGAAAGAGAAATAGAGAAGAAGCAGATGTGGAAGGAAGTGTGGAAGTGTGGAAGGGAGAGGGAGAGAGAGAGAGAGAAAGAAAGAGAGAAAGAGAGAAAGAAAGAGAGAAAGAAAGAGAGAGAGAAAGAAAGAGAGAAAGAAAGAGAGAAAGAAAGAGAGAGAGAGAGAGAGAAAGAGAGAAAGAAAGAGAGAAAGAAAGAGAGAAAGAGAAAGAAAGAAAAAGAAAGGAAGAAAGGAAGAAAGAAAGGAAGAAAGAAAGGAAGAAAGGAAGAAAGGAAGAAAGGAAGAAAGGAAGAAAGGAAGAAAGGAAGGAAGAAAGGAAGAAAGGAAGAAAGGAAGAAAGGAAGAAAGGAAGAAAGGAAGAAAGGAAGAAAGGAAGAAAGGAAGAAAGGAAGAAAGGAAGAAAGGAAGAAAGGAAGAAAGGAAGAAAGAAAGAAAGAAAGAAAGAAAGAAAGAAAGAAAGAAAGAAAGAAAGAAAGAAAGAAAGAAAGAAAGAAAGAAAGAAAGAAAGAGAGAAAGAAAGAAAGAGAGAAAGAGAGAAAGAGAGAAAGAGAGAAAGAGAGAGAGAAAGAGAGAAAGAGAGAGAAAGAAAATGTATGCAACTCTAAGGTTAAAGATCTCAATTGAAATAAGATGGACCTGAAACATGTCTGAAGTTGGCCTATTATCCAGTGGACTACAATCTGAAGAATCACAGTCACAATCTAATTTGGTGAAAAAATTAGAGAAGAAATAGAGATAACAGCAGTATTATTAGCAGACTCACAGTAACTTTAAGTTGAAATTTCCAAGTCTAACTTGGATGATTCATAATACCACTAATAATAATAAAAGGTAGACTCCAAATCTATTATCTTTGTATCAGTGAATGCAGTGAATGTTCTGCTCCTGGCTGCATTGTGTAGAGAATCCAGCTCACACGAGATAAGACTCAAATAACTTCTATTCATGACTTGCAATGTCTTTGTCAAGAGCTTATTGCTGGAGCAATGGTGATGCCATATTGCTTCAGGAAAAGGTTTGAATGTCGTTTAATGAATATAACTTTAATATGGGAAAACTTAAGTGGAGATACTTCTCAATTTGTTAGTATACACTAATGAATAACTGCATTATTCACTTCATGGAGCTAACAGTCAGCATGAGCATGTATATTTACATGAAAGAAAGGCTGCTAAAATTCCATTAATACATTTCACCGTTGCTTTGAGACAGGATATGCTGTAAATCATCACCTAATTAATAGATGACGCAAAAGATATGGTCAGTTTATATTGTGTTCTTACTGACTGTCAGGAATATCATAGCTGATGATTGTGGACTTGGCCCTTGATGGAAAGCCTTCAAAGGTGGGAAAATGCAGCACATGACCATGACTTCCAGCTAGCAAGAAGAGTAGGTACATCCCTGGAGCTGAACAGACACCTGGGGAATACTTTTGTTTCAACACATCACACTAACCTCCATCTGTGCAAATCGTAGTGCTCTGGGTGGAAGTCGGCCTCTGTAACTGTGCTTTTAGAGATAGGGCAGAGCAGAAACTCACAGAGTGGCAACTGCCATGGTTAAAGGGTAAGAGCTCTGTGCAGGCACATAACTATTCTGGTATCATAATGTTGGAATCACTTACTGTAACGGCCAGCTAATGGGGAAAGGTGGAGAAGAAGCAGTATCCAAAGTCCCACTTCACTTACAGTAAATTAATGCCTGTGGTGAACACAGATAAACTGAAGGTAATAACAAAGTTAGCAATCTTACATCTTGGATTCCATTCATCTACTTGAGTCCTAGGTATATGCTTTTTATACCAAAGCATGTTTCTCTTCTTCAAACCGCATTTCTGAGCAGGTTTCGGGCTAAATTGCTGTGCATAGCACACTGATGTTGAGAGCCTATCAGGACTTATAAGGGCTATTTTCAAATTCTCAAAATTTAGATTAATATAATTCATCATATTCTTCATCAAAAGTTTACTAAATAGGATTTTTCAAGTGAGAGGAAAATCTAAACTAAATAAATCTGTATTTTTATTCTCGTTGTAACACACCACCTGAACACCTGGTCCTGAAAAGTGATGGTTTCTGCTTCACAACACACACCCCAGGAAACAGCACTACCTGTCAGCTAAGGCAATAGGGCTGTACCTAATGAGAGAGCTTTCTCTTCCCTTCAGCTTCCCTGGAATTGGAAAGATCACAGAGTTTAGCAAGATGGGAACACAGGACTCAATTTCCAATTCTTTCTTACCACAGACGTGGTTTCTGAAGGGCGAAGTTTTTAAGATAGTAAAAGGATTACTCCACTGATGCATATCATCAGCTTATATTTAGGAGCAAAGCTGGAAGTGACTTGGAAAGAAGGGAATTCTCTTACCTTACTAATTGAATCGGAATGTCTTATTAGTATCCTCTCTCAGTTATCTGATATGAAAGTCACTAATATGATACGACTGTAACATAGTATTAGCAACAATATATTCTGATATGATATGAATGCTAATTTAATACAAAGGAATGTTGCTAATTTGCTAATCGGATAAGATATTGCTAATGAGATATGAGAGACTCCACTAAAAAAAATTATATTACTTCCCTTAACTTTTTGAAGATAGCATTAACCTTGCACACAGGAATACTGCAAAATGTCCTTTTGCTCTTTCCTGGATATTTATGCATTTCAGCTTTGTAAGCACCGTGATTTTACTTACAGGGTACTCAGACTCAATAATAAAGAGAATAAATAATTGCAGAGCAATTTGTGAGTCCCAAACCAACATGCACTGATGTGATAGTTGCTTAGCATTGGGATAATGTGTATATTTAAGCAAGTTTGTTAGAATTGCTTAGGTTAGAAAAAAACATTAGGATCATTAAATCCAAATAGTAATCCAGCACTGGCAAATCCAGTGCTAAACCATGTACCCAGGTGACACATCTCCACCTCAAGGGACGGTGATTCCATTGCTTGCTTGGCCAGCCTATTCCAATGCCTGACCCTTTTAGTCAAGAATTTTTACCAAATACCCAGCATAAACCTCCCCTGTTGCAATTTAGGGCCATTTCCTTTCATTCTAACTTTTGTTTTCTGTGTGAAAAGACCAACACCCAGCTGGCTGCACCCTCCCTCCAGGGAGTTGTAAACAGTGAGAAGGTTCTCCATCAGCCTTCTTTTCTCCAGGTTAAACACTCTCAGCTCCCTCAGCTGCATTTCATAGATGTTCCTTTTTTCAACTAATCTCCAATAGTCTTTCAAAAATTATGACTTAAAGGTCATAACATTCAGGTGAAGGAGCATTGTGTCATTTTCCACATTACTCAGGAAGAAACAAGGTCAGAAAACTGAGTTATTCACCACATTAATAGAGGTGAATCTGTAAAGAATTGCAGAATTCCTTGAGATAGATGTCCAATTTATTAATGAAATTTTTCTTTCCTCTAATACTGTAAATTTTCTTTTAATTATTTTTTCTTTTTCTTTTTTCTTTTTTCTTTTTCTTTTTTCTTTTTTCTTTTTTCCTTTTCCTTTTCCTTTTCCTTTTCCTTTTCCTTTTCCTTTTCCTTTTCCTTTTCCTTTTCCTTTTCCTTTTCCTTTTCCTTTTCCTTTTCCTTTTTTTCTTTTTTTCTTTTTCCTTTCTCTTTCTCTTTTTCTTTTCTTTTTTCTTTATTTCTTTTTTATTTTTATTTTTCTTGCTCTTTTCATTTTCATTCTAATTTTAATTTTAATTTGTCATTGTTTGGTGTATTCTCAGGAATTAAAAGAATGAAGCCAGTGTTAAGGTATTGGATTGGAGTTACCCTTAGTACCTTCATCTATGAGAAACCAAAAGGAAAACAAGACACCTGAACTAAATGCAGTTTTCAGATGCACGTGCATCAGTAGAAATTATGATTTTAGCACCGATTTATATACCAAAAATGTTGGAGTCAACACATTTAAACTAATATTTAGCTGGAGGCAGTTTCAGTAGAGGAATTTATAGTTATAGGTGCTGATTTGTGCATCATTGGGATAAACACTATGTTACATTAAATAAACTATGTAAAAAAAAAACCTATATTGAATGATGGAACTCACAATTCTTCAGCTTAAAAAAATGGGGAGTTGAAATAATTTTTTTCTATAAACATAGTAGTTGTTCTTAGCATAAATACCTATAAACTTGTGTGAGGTGGTTTTGTTTCTGGGGTTTCTTTGGTGTTTTTTTCTTGGGGGGTTGATTTTTTTGTTGCTTTTTTTGTTTTTTGGTTTTTTGGGGGGGGGGTTGTTTGTTTTTTGCATTGTGGTTTTTTTGGGTTTTTTTTTTGTTGGTTTGGGGTTATTTGTTTGTTTGTTTTCACTATGTGAGGTCATATGTACACAGTTAAACTGACATGACTTTCATAACAGTTTCCTCCATTTTAGTGCCTGGCACTCTGTAGGCAGAATCTCTCTTCCCAAGAACAGTGTGTTACTGCACAAGTTAGAGCAAGAGCAAGGGACAGGACACATAACCTTTCTTCTTCTTTTGCTTCTTAGCTCCTTTTTTTGTGCCATTTTGGCAAAGTTGCACAGTTATTTTGTGGTTTAGATTATCTGCAAAATGGATGTATTAATAATTACCTTCTTGCAGAGGTAATTATAAACTGTTTAATACTGATTAATAATTAGAAATGTTTTAATCCCCTTACAGGAAGGGAATTAAATGCAAAGTACTATTATGACTGTTAATAATGCACAGTGAACTTTCACGCTTATATGTAGTGGTTTCCTCTTTTATCCATTTCCCAGCTTAACACTTACTTTTTAAATTGAAACTGTATTAGGCAAGGTTATTCAGGAGAAAGCAGAATGGTGGATGCAAGGGTAAATTTGAGGTAGAGGGTGGGTTATTGAAAGGAAATGAAGCCACTGACTTCATTGTGTCTTACAATAGAATGGAGGAAAGCAGCACAAAAGAACTATTAGTATTAACATGAATAATGACCTATAAATATTCCACTTGTTAACCATGTAATCAATTCTGTGGTCTCAATGGATGTCTATCTTCCCTTTTGTATATTTGTATATTATAATTTAAATGCATACATTATAATGACTTTTTTTGGCTTACTGGCTTAATGTATGAGAGACTATTCATTTAGCAGTCAGATATTTATTCATTTCTATTGGATTGGAATTGCAAAGTCCTTGCTTAGCAGATTTAGTACACTAAGTAGTTATTCCATAGGGTAGTAAGGTTAAAACAGGAGTGATGCAGGGGTTTCTAAAGCTGACAGAGGCATCTGGTGCTCAGCTCTGGGTACTGCTTCTAGACATATTGTTCAGACAGGTTTCAGTCATTGTCACTCTGCTGGATCCCCAGTGTGCTTCACACCAGAAAAACATACATTTGCTGTTAAAGTGTAGCCTGATGACACTTAATGAGTATTTGCAGGTTGGCAGGCCAAAAATGGAAAGTTAGGACACTTATCACACTAACCTTGGCAGTATCAGACAGAATATTCAATTTTATTAATATGAACTTTACCTCATTGTTTTGTTTATAGAATTAAAGCTCGTTTGACTCCAAGCTGACTACCGAGTACTTAAGAGAGGCTCGGGGTATGGATTTCTGGAAGTTATTGAGATAAAAACAACTAATGCCTCTATCCTTGTCGTTCCTCCTTGCCCAGGTTCAGAACAGATGCTTGCCCCAGAAGGAGCCACACAGCTGGTCAATCACTCCAGCTCACGGGATGAAGGAGAGGATTGGAAGGGGAGCAGTGAGGAAAATAAAGAGAGTTTAAAAGAAGGAAAAAAAAAAAAAGTATGCAAGGAAAGCAAAATAAGGAATTCATTATAAGGAATTCATTCACTACTTCCCATCAGCAAGTAGGTGTGTGTCCACCCCCAGAACACCAGATCTCTATCACATGGAATTGAGGAGGCTGAGTGGCATCACTCTGAATGTCCCTGCCTTCTTTCCATAACCCCCAGCCATTACTGCTGAGTGTGACTCCATAGGTTATGGAACATCCCTGGGGACATTTGGGTGGTCAGCTGCCCCCTGTGTGTCACCTCAAGGTTTCTTGTGCATCCTCAGTCTAATTAATGCAGGCAGAAAATACCCTGGTGCTGTCTAAACTCTGTTCTTCAATAAATAAGACTTCTCTGTCAACAACAGTTCCCACAAATACAAAGCATAACACCATAAAAAGAGCTGTGGAGACAATTGACTTTATCCCAACCCAAACCAGTGCAGTAGGTGAAATAGACACTATTCTCCAAACATACAGTTGCAATATATCTTGCTTATTATCATCTTAGAGGTAATTGGTTTTCCCAGCTGTAAATCATGTAAATCATGATCACACTCAAAATAAGTGGTCTATGAATGTATTTCCTTAGAGAGAAAGATTTTGAAAGTTACAGGGAAAATTAAAAAAAAAAAAAAAAAAAGGAAAAGGACTCTCCAACTTGTTTTATTTCTTAGAATACTATTTTTTTATACCATAAGGGTTCAGCTGCATCTTCAAAATATAACGAGTTGACTGTAGGGTGTGTGTTGTATTCTGGATATCTGGAGCTGTCTAAAATGTCATTGAAGTTCTAGGAAAATGAATATTCAGTGACCATAAAGGTCAATCAGATAGTCAGAGAAGCTTGTAGATATGGAAGAATAGGGGAACATCTGCATAAACATACGAAAGCAGTCCAGCTGCTGACCCTTGCTCTCACACAGATGTCTGTCTACTCTTCCATCTCAAATATAGGTATTTATATAGGAAAAGCTGTGCAGAAAGACATATGGGTAGCCACATGTTGATGGATGGTTGGTTGGCTAAGGCTGTCACTGAGCAAAGAGGCGATGAATAATTTTGCTAGGGATGAGAGCCAGTACTTTTTGAGCCCTGCACATTCTGGAAGCTGGAATTCCTCACTGCCATATCTCTGAGGGGACAGCTTTCCCAAAAAGCCTCCCAGATTGACCTGTCACCCAGCTGTTACAGGAATAGTTTTCAGGTGCTCTCTCAAGTCTTTAGCACCTTTTTCCTTAGAAAGAAAGACAAAAATCTGACTCCTGTGTCCCACCAGCTGGACATTTCAGTTTGAAAGGAGGAAAGAGAACAATGTCTCAGTCTGAAAGGGGACTTAATCATTTCACCTGTAACTCTGTTCAGATTTCTCATAGATTTCCATTACTGTCTGCTTTAATAATGTTCTTTACTGCCTCCCTCTTCCTTGCACAAATTTGCCTTTGCTTCCATCTATTCTTTTCCTTCTGAAAGACTACAGAACTGCTCATCCAAAGTCATAAATCCTCACAAGTATGATACACAATAGAGATTTAGAAACTTTGCCTTTTGGGTCCAGCAAAGACTTTAGAATCTCTCTTGATAACATTAAATTCTACCTTTTTAATTTTTAAGGAGAACCATTTTCTGTAAAATTGAAATATTTTATCTTAAAACCATAGATCTTAGTTGTGACATTGCACCTTTTAAAGAGGTATAGGAGCCTCTAGAGAATGCTACTTTTCCTATTTTCCCTGGTCAGCTTGTATTGATTATTTTTTACTACTTGATCATCAGCCATCCTGTATATAATTACATAGGATCATATCATCATATAATTATATAGGATATAGTTTTTCTTTAGATCATTAAGAAAATTTATTTTCTTTTTTTTTTAATGTTGTGGGGGGGGTTAAAATGTATTTGGTTTCGTTCTATTTTTATTTTTTTTTTTTAGGGTTTTTTTTGCTGGGTTTTTCACTGACTTGCCAAGGGCTATGGGAAATCACAATTTGGATTTTTTCATTTTTTTTTAGCTAAGCTAATAATAATGCAGTTAAAAGCGGCTATTTCAAAGAAATTAATTTATGTACTATTGCTATTTTGCTGTATTATTTAATCAAAAGAGTCTCAATACCAGTCTATTTGGATTTATATTGTGATTTTAAAACAGGTACACTATAAAACTTTTTTTTAAAAGAATTAGAATAAACCATTAGCTAAACTATTAGAGAGAATAGGCAAATCCAATTTGAGAAGTTTTGACCTGTTTGCTTAAAAAAAATAATGTATGAGACATTGTACGTTTGTTTTTGCCCATTTTCCAGTTATAGAAAAGGTGTCCTTTTAAATAGATTTATATTTTAAAAAAAAATAACAAAAATGAGACCAAAGTCTGTGCAAATTACTTCTGATAAACTGTTAGGCTTTGGTTGGGTGGGGTTTTCTTTTGTATGTTACCTGTTTAGTTAGGTACAAGGTATGGATTCCTAGGGATTTGAAAATTTGCATTCTTCAAAATTAATCTCAGGCAACAGACCATACTCTGTTCTCCACTAGAAAATTTGAGTTTAATGAAAAGGAACCCTAGTTACAAAATCTGAAAAGTTGCAGAAAACAGATTTTATTGCCACCTCTTACTACGTGCTTCCAGTATCCCCTCAAAGAAACATTCACAGAAGTCCTAATCTAACTTTCAAGCAAATGGCAATTTTTCACAGTTTATGATATTGTCAGCTCACAGAGAATGCTAATCTGGGATAGCACAGGGTGTCCTTACATCGTGCATTGAGAGCATATCCTGACCATTGATTGCTAAAAGCTGTCATTCACCCTTTTTTCATTCTTTTCTTAAGAAAGGGAGGATATGAGACCAGTGAATAAGGAGAAGAATCAATTGGATACCAATCGGCCTTGCACAACACATACAGCAAACCTGGCAGCAAGGCACTGGTTTGTATTTTAATATAAAGAATTCAAAGGACTTAAGAGTTGTGTGAATTCAGACTTTCAGGCGTGATTCATTGGATCTTAAATAGATATACACAGAGCAGACATTTTCATCTGAGCTAGTGACTGCATACTCTCTCTATAGTAAATGGAGAGAGGTAATCACATCCAAGGTATGATTCCTCTCATTTTAAAGCAAGGTTCTAAAATATGCTGTGAAGCACATAATTCTGTTCACTGGCTGTGAGACTCGATGGCTTAAGTTGCAGACAGCATTGTGCATGTTTAAAGCTTAATTGTCTAAGATATATTCATTTAATACAAAAATATTTCTACTCTGCTTTAAAATAGTCAAATACATTTCTATTTATGCTTTGTTTAAGCAGTTCTGTAAATCTCACTAAATACCTACCAGTCTGATCCAGAAAGGTGTATCATAACCATCCTTATTTTGTATTTCAGCATTTGATAGAATCTAATAATAATTTAAAAGTCCCTCAAGGCTTTGGGATTCCTCCAGATTAAAGTAGGATTTTTCCCCCCAGAAATATCAGAATCTAGGACTGTTGGTACTAACACACATTAGTTTCAGCAATGCCACACTTTTTCTAGTACTGAGAAAAAAAAAATAAATTACCACATCATAGAAATATCTGAAGCATATAGGACTTAAAAAAAAGCAGAAATGCTTCAAAGGAAGAAAAAACCCAAAACAACTGTCTGTGTAGAGGGATTGTTTTGTGGTTTTTTTGTTCATTTGTTGATTTTATTTTTGATTTTTTTTTTTTAATAAGAACATTTCCCACAGCAAATGCTCTCTGGAATCCCAGTCTTCCTTTTATACACATTCCCCTATGTGCTGCTTCTTGAGTGTCCATTTGTTTGCTATGGTAATTTATGTCATTCTGTATTGTATTATACACCTAATGCACAGCTGGTCTCCTAATTTCTTCACTCTTGCTTTCACACAACCAAGTACTTATCTTTCCAATTATTTTCCATGGTCTCTGATTCTCTAGGCAGCATGATATTTGTGATTGCCAAGCTTCTGGAGCAGCCTGGTACATTCAAATCCAAATGTTAATGGTTTCTACTTCCTACATGGGTAAAATGGGAATTTTTCTTTTTCAAACCGCACAGCTCATTGTTCAGTGCTCGTTGGTACCATACCATGCTGCAGAAAGCATATGAAAAAGAGAAATATATTGGTTAGTTTGCTAGGGTTTTTTGTTTGTTTTTAATCAATCTATGTTGCAAAACATTGACACACACACACACACACACAAACACAAAACTAGCAATCATTTCTTAACTGTCTTGGACTGAATGATGTTGTTTCAGAGCATTTGAAATAGCTTTCAGTGCCAATCTGAGCATTTTCATGCACTCAGCTAGACATGGACAGTCGGAAAACTGGAAAGATAAAGATGGCTCCACAACAAGGTTTTAATGTGTTTGCTTTACTTTACATCTGATATGGTCTATAAATGTGCTAAAGCTAGACTGAACTGGACTGAATTGGAAAGAAATAGATGCCCAGGTATCTCCATAATATCTCAGATAGATTACTGAATTTGCCATCACAGCTTCAGTCACAGTAACAGTGACACTGGAGACAAATTATTCTCTTGGAAGAGACTAGGCATACTTTTTAAACTCAGAGGTAAGTCAGTGTGAATTCTTCATTGTGGTATTTGAAAGGGAAAAATTAAGAGCTCCCCACACCGTTCCACCATGTGAAGACACCAGAATAGATTGTGAATAAAGTAATTTGAGAATAAACGGCAGCAGCAGTCCTGCTTTCTACAGCGTGAACCCTTGGAAGTGGTGGTAGCTTCTCTAGGACTAGCTTCTCAAGGACTTCCAGGTTATTCATAAAAGGTCTCTTTGACAGATCTGTTGACAGAAAACTTTTCACACTGAGAACCATGTAAATCTCCAGGTACACAACCCACAAAAATACAGACCAAAGAAAGGGATGAAAAAGACAAGACGCTTCCTTCAATTTTTTCCACCTCCAGTGTTTTTTATTAGAACTCCCATTAAGTGGTTTAGAATTATTTTACTTTTGCATGGAGATTTTCTCAGAGCTGCTTCAAAGAATCAGAATAAACAGAAAGCAAAAGGGGCCAAGGAATGCATACACCACCTATGCAGCACCCACTGTGGTAATTGACTCAACACAGAGGTATATAAAACCCTTATGCTATTTTTGAAACCAAACCAAACACACAAAATAAACAACAAACAAACCAAAACAAATCCATTAGGAATTTCCATTCCATCCTTGTCCCCCTAAAGTGATATAAAAGCCTGGGGGAAAAAAAAAACCAAAACAACATTCCCTGCTTAAATCTGATGACTGAATGAGCATCTCCACACTGTGTACCCCAGTGGGTGAAGGAGAGCATGAAATTCATTACTTTGGTGTCTGTGCTGCTTTCTCCTGCTACCCTGAATTACTCTTCATTTTGGCTAATATACTGTTGCTTGCTAAGATCATCACTAACTGAATGATTTTCCTCCACCTGTCTGAAGAGGCATGAAAAGTAATGAATAGGCTAAGACATCCTCTCACCCCTAAAAAATGTCCTTTCCAGGTCAAGGTTAGAGTCAGAATGGTAAGAGGTGTGTGCAATGGGAGCTTGTTTTTGTTGTAATTGCTAGCAGACTAAGCAGACCTGAGCCTCCAGGGATGTCGGTCCATCAGAGATAAAGTGATACAAAATATTCTTGAAACGTTTGTTTTGTTACCATTATGCTAATATTTACTTAGTGGATATGAGTTTTGCGTGAAATGCCTGCAGTCCAGGGGAGAATGAGGCACTTTAAATTAATAAATAACAATAACAATGATGACATCAGGGTCAAGAGAAAGAATGGCTAATGAAAAACATCACCTGAGCTCAGTCAGAGCACGAGAGCGGATCCAGCTTGATGTGCATGGGGGAATTCTGGGAATTTAACAATTAAAGGCTGTTTCTCCAGAGAAGAGGGGCCTCCATCTTACTCAACGTTGCTAATGAAGTGTAATTCATTTCACCTCTTCCCCACCTTTCAAAATCAAAGTTCAAGAGGCCGTAGCAGACAAATTTCAGAGGACAGGCATGCATACCTCTTGCAATGCCACTCATGCTCTTTAGGGAATATCCTCATGTTCTATTAATTATTGTACTTCTCTGGCATTATTATTCATGGACTAGCATCTCAAAATACTTGATTTAGCAGTGGTTCTGGAACTAATACTAATAAGTACAAGACTGTGCCTTGGGTAAAGCATGTTTTTTCTTATGGGTACAATAGAGGGTAATACTACTCTTCATAATTCAGCCAACTTTTACTGTTTTTTTTCTTCCACGTCTGCAAAACAGAAGGCTGTATTTTGGTCAATTACATTAGTTTCTATATTAAAGCAGCAGTGTTGGGAGCATAGCACTCTGAACAGCACAGGAGAAGAACCCCAAGGGTACTGGTGGCATGTGACCAGCAGTGAACCAACAGGCAGAAGTGTGAACAGATAACCTGGTCCCACACTGCTATCAAAGACAGGAATCCAGATGTTTAATAGAGGTAATGAGCTGGTTTTTAGCCTCACAAAGAGGTGATATCCACAGATGTGTGGAGACTTCTCCAGCAGGCAGGCTGGCAAACCTCTGTCCTGCCACAGCGCTTGCTTGGATTTGAGATCAAATTGTGTTGAAGTATTCCTGCCTCAGATAATGGAGGTCATGGGAAAAAAAATTAACTATCAAGTGGTTAGTAATTAATATCATAGTTTGCGAGGACATTTTACATTTACTAGAGCTAAAGAAACTGACCTTAGTAGCTTAAATGACTGAAAGAACTTCCCTTTTGAAGGTCCTTGACATTAAATCAGATTTTTCCATGGAACTGAAAGGCCAAAGAATCAATGTTTTAAATGGAGTGAATTAAAAGGTACTTAAAAAAATTACATATTTTTTTCATGCTTTCAAAGACAAGTAAAGTTTTGTCAGTGTAAAAAAAAACAAATTATGAATTTAACTGTTTTTTGGGTTTTGGTTGCTTTTTTTTTTTTTTTTTTTTTTGCCTGACTCCATAATCTCATTTTAAGGTCTTCAGAAAACTAGAACTTCAGTCTCATTTTACTAAATATTTCTTGTTAAACTGGGAAGATTTTGCACCTGCATTTTGAACACTGCAGATGTCTGTTGAGTTGTAACCAGGGTCCAAAATAAGCTTCAGCACTGAGCTTTTCCATGATGTAAAGACAAACTCCTGTGGGAGAGCACAGTTTTTCTTAAATATGAGATTTTATCAAGTAAATTGACTTATTAACAGATGTTGAAATATATATCTAGCAATTTTAAGAACTTTAAATAAACACTCCCATTTTTATTTCTTAAAAAGTGACTCAGAGTACATAAAAGCTTATAAGCAATTCTTAATTTGGAAAATAGACTGGCATTCTATCAAGCAGTCAGCTGTAAATAATCCTCCCATGAACTGCACTGTGAGAACAATTCCTTTTTTTATTTTACAAGGACATGATTTCTTCTTCTGACTATATAATAATTATTTTTTTAAATGTATAAATATATATATATAAATAATATATATGATATATAAAAATACATATAAATATATATATACATACACACACACACACACATATATATATATGAATTTTGTCAAGAAAAGAAGAGAGAAAGCAACCTTCTAAGATTTTGACTGATCTTGGCATTTCCTTTACATATTGGATATCAGTGTGAAGACCAGATTGCAATGTGTAACTCTCTAATATGTGCCATTAAAGATTTCATTGATACTCCCATGCTGAATTGTTAGCCATTAAAAGTCTTTCACAGTGCATGCATTTCTGTACATTTTCCCCAGAGATTTCTTAGAATGGGTTGTTTTATTAGGCTAGAGAAATTTGGTGGATGTCAAACAACATGGAATATGTATTACAATTTATATACACCTATATCATATATATATCTAAAATAAAACAAGAAATAAAATTTGATGACATAACAACAAACCATGTATTTATAAAAAGTATATAGCAATTAGTACCATAGTTTCAGAACAATTTGTGCTGTTTTAGCTTTAATTCCAAAAATATACACACTCTAATACGGCAGTTGTCATCCCAGAAATATACGTGCTGTGATAGTTGTCATTATAGAAATATACATACTGTGATATCTGTCACTGTGAAATACATACTCAGTAATAGATGTCAGCAATGAAATATAATAATAATCATAACGTCTAGCATTTTTCATCCAGGGTCCGAAAGAGCTTTAAAAATATAGTATCATGCCCAATTTTCAGATGGAGGAATTGCTGTCCAGAGAGGATAAGTGTTCTGCCCAAGGTCATGAAAGAGACCCGTGGTGGAGACGGGAAGGGAAAGCAGGTTTCTTTTCTTGGGCATTATGCTACATCTCATTGAAATTGGTCTGAATGTGAAAAAAAATGGATATTCTGCCACAACAGGGCCTGAGACTGTTTAGAAGCTGGCAGGACTCCTCAGCACCTTCCAGAATCAAGGCTCATTCCCACTGAACAGAGATAACAGCACAATTCACAACAAATCATTTGTCTGACAAATTAGCTTCCTTCTACTTCCCAGCAGATCTCAACCCTCTCAGATTTATTTACTATCTGACCGACTTTTCTGCCTGTTTTTATTATTAGCATGTCTGTGGAGATACTGTGGGTTTTTTGGTTTTTTGTTTGTTTGTTGGGGTTTTTTTGTGTGTTTTTTGTTGTTGTTTGTTGTTGGTTTTGGTTTTTGTTTTTCTTTTTTTTCCTTTTCTGCTGTTTAAATACAGTAATTATTTGCAGTTGGTCAGAGAAATTTCATAATATTAATACAGTCTTCTTGACAGTGTAAAAAAGCAAGCATACCCTACTGAAAAGGTTTCATCTTTAAAACTAGCACTGCCAAAAGTAATAAGTGTTTGATAAACACTTTCCATGCAGGAAAATTCAGTGTCTTGAATGTTCATAGAAAATTGAATGTCAGAGAATTAATTCAGGTAGAAATTCACATAGGATTTTTTACAGTGTTTGTTGGACTCCAGAAATGAGGTCTATTAACTCCTAAGATTAGTCTCCACACAAAAGCTGATGCAATTAGGAGAGTTCAGCACAAGAAATGCAGATAGCAGAACATGAATGTCTGAAAGTTAGCAAAAATAATATGATTTAATAATAGCAAAGCTGCCATTACAAGCCTGGTCATTGTGCAGGGCATGGTACGAGCATAACACAGAACAATACACTTATTTAAAATGGCCTTTGAAATGAGAATATTTTTAGTCAATGATTTTTTGTTGTGACACAGAATACTGCTGCCAGGTGAACTCTTTACACACTGGGAGTAGAAGTCTTTCTCTCTTGGGACTCTAAAAATATACTCAAAGCACATGTTCATAAGGCCACAATTTTCCAAAATAAATTCCTGGAGAATTTACAGTATGAAAGTTTTGGTAGCAATTTGTCTACAAATGTTTTTTATATAGTTTCTATGCCACTCTTTATGTTCAAACCTTGTTCTTTGCCCCTTTTCTATCCACATGCAAATCGGTAATGACTGAAGAGAACTCATGCATAATGAGTCAATCAGTCAAAAACTTACTTCAGCTTTTTATTTTCTGTCTTCCATTTTTAACTTTACTAAATTTCTGAAATTTCTCTTATTTGTAGTGTATATATATATATGTGTGTATATATATATGTATGTATATGTTTCTTGTCTTACTGATGGAGACAATACAGTGCAGTAAGAGATCACCAAATATTTCATGAAGTGATGACAGTGAAGAATTAAATTTATATGAAAATGTTATCACCAGCAGTTACTACCCAATTAAAAATTATGCACATGATGACTGTCTTTTAAAATGAAGGAAACACTTGGTGAGAAAAAAAACCCCTTATAATGGAAAACATCAGCTCATCCCCATATTTAATTCCATAGGAGGTGACTTTGACTCTAGAACTATCCAGGAACATTTTACCCCAGTAAGGAAGAAGAAAATTCAACAATACCTCAAAGTTTCCAGGGCTCTCCTTCTCCTGGGAGTGTTCTAGCAGGCTGTAGTAGACATATTTGGTCTTTGGTGACTAAGGGAACTCCACATACTTCAAAATCATGCTGGGAGAACACTGCAGAGTAGTTGAGTTGTTTTTTTCCTCACAGTAACTCTTTGTCCAGCTTTGTTGATGTGTGGGATTTAAAAACCTGGTTTTCTTCAGGAAAAACAAAGTTTATGCAGCATACAAACACTGGGCACAACCTTAGCTGACAAGTGAGCTAGACAGCTTTCAGGTCTAGTGGGAAAAAAGAATGGAAAAAGAGAGGAGGGGGAAGGAAAGGAGGTGAATCAGACATTTTCTCATCTCTGCTGTGAGTAATATTCATGCAAGGCCATGCCAGCTTTGCACCTGTTTTTCTCATTTTCTATTCAGCTTGTCACATTTGTTTACAATTTGTCTTATTTTGTCATTTTCTTTGTGCTTTCCACCCTATGCCAAACACACTTGGAATTTATTTGCAATTCAAGAAATGTATTGCTGATGAAGTGGGATGGTTTTTGATGGCTACCCCAAAGGGAAAGGAAGGGACTTCTGTGCACAGCAGAGGTGAGAGAAGTGAGACTCAGGTTGAGCAGAATCAAAATATCCTCCTTGCTCTTCAGCTGCAGTAAGGGGAGAGCATTTAATGCTTACAAGAGCTTTAATCCTTGTACAACAGGCAAGGGACAAATTCACTCAGGAGATGGAAAATTATAAAATCCCTTTTCATGCACCCATAACTTTGAAAATAATCTAACATAAACTTTCATGGAATTGGGAAGACCCGTAGCAGGCCCTTGCTCTTCCATGCATGTAGCATATAAGAAAAGATGAAAAATTTTCTACTTTAATACATTAACATTCATGTGTGGACTTTCTGAGAAATTTAAATGTTTGTTTTAAAGCAGTGCTCTGCCTGGGAAAAAAAAAAAAAAAAAAGATAGAAAAAAAAATGGACAAAAAAACCCATCAAACACCCCATAAAAATGAATAAAAACACACAAGGTGAAAATCCCTGGTGGTATCAATTCATTTGAAGCCACAAGGAAGAAGTCAATTTACACCAGAGCTGGATCAGGCCCACAGGATTTAACATATTTCAAAATAATTTGGAAACCGCATCTATTAATGTGCTTCTCTGGCATATGCTAGGTTTCAGCAAATAACTGCTTTTGTTTTCAGAATTTATTTTAGGAATTAGTCACGGATTTTATTATTGAATATAAAGGTTACCAGATCTATAGTGTAACATGGTAAATGAAGTGGTAAGTGAATTCATGTTTGGCAATTTCCCACTGTAATTAGTATGCATTAAAAAGGGTGCTTTGCTCCATATTACATTTTTTTGTATGCTATAATAATATTAAGTTTACACAAAAGCCTTTTTTGGTGCATACCTGGATCATTCTGACTGCTGCATGTACATGACACATGAGGCTGGTGGAAGGGCTGCTTTACAAGGTCATCCAAAAACTGTGGCCTTGGCCTCCCATGATCATTTCTATTCATCTTTTTGTGAGAGCCAGGACAGGCTGGGCGGGGTCACTTTCAGAGCACATGGCCACATGACAGTAAGGCTCAGAGAATTCCTTCCATCTGAATTTCTTCTGCACATCCAGATGTATAAATTTTGCTTCTCTGCTGTTAGCTTGATCCAAACCTGCATAAGTCAATGAATGGAAAGACTCACATCTATTTCAGAGAGGGACAGGATCTGAAATTGCTGTTGGTCATTTCATTCCAGAAGCATCTTCCCTGTCTTGTTCTGAGTTTATCACTTTGTGAGTCCTTCCCGTACTTGGTGATTTATTCAGATTAAGGATGCTGTGGCCCCTCTGCTCTCTCCATTTAAATACACCTGAAAGTACACCATGCAATGTGTAGCAACATTAATTTGGCCGCACGAGGCAGCACAGAAACACTTTGCTGGCTCCTTCTCTTTTGTTGTGGTCATCTCTTAGCCCAACGTTAAGTAAAACATTGTGCTAAAGAAATAGAACTTTGGTGGGGACTTCCTCATTACTTTTCAGTGTTGCTCTTAACACCAGACTCTGCAAATCATTCCTGTCTAAAACCAGTTGAAACTTCGGTTCCTTCAGTAATAAATTTCTCTGTGGAGCAGAATGCATTTCAAGATGATGCATATGTTGGATATATTTCTGATCTTACTAAAGGATCTAAAGATATTTATCTGCTTCAGAACATATGTGAGAGAACCAGAAAATAAGTCTGGATTTTAAAAAGTGACTTGAATAAATTTAGTATTATTCAAATGTGTGGTTTTGTTTCTGTGAAGTGGATCTAGCTTAATTATGACTGGCTACATGATCTTTAAGGTCCCTTCCTAACCAAGACAGTCTGTGATTCTGTGAATGTGTTTGTGTTTGTATATATTTATATATTATTTACTAATTCATATACATGCAAACATATATATACATTTAAACAGTTTATGTCTTAAAATGCCTGAATTAAAAATATGTCAGAAAAAGTATATAGCGCATCATATAAAGTATCTTATGTTTATTGTGTTGTTCAGTATCTATTAAGTGTCATTTAAATAGTGAAAATATTTCCACTGTTTATTGTTATTTTGATGGTTGCTTTATTACTGTATTATTATTATTACAACACTGTTATAGCATCTATTTTGCTTCCTCATCCCAGAACACCTGTTTTTAGTTCACTTAAATTAAGATATATAAAGCAGCTGAAGATTCATAAAGTTCCAGAAGGATGAGCATGAATGGTTTGCGATAGAAAAATAGTTTAGCATTAACCAACAGAGAAATAAGAAGCAGGGCTCCTACAAGGAGAAAAGGAAATACACTCTGGAAGCCACCAATGCAGAGACCTGCAATTTGCCACTTCAAAATATAGAGCTGAGGAGTGCAGGTCTGCAGAACAGAGTTTAGTGTGGAATAGGAACAGGTATTTTTCTGGTCTGTTCCTGGTTTTTATTGAAATGTCAGGAATTGATTTAATAAGACCCCATTTAGAAAGAAAAAATAGATAAAAAAACTAAACAGAGTTAAAAAATACCTAAATTTATAGTAATTCAGGAGAGCCAGGCCAATTCCATGTCTCAGTTCTAAATTGTAACATAACCTTAGGAGACCTATCATCTAGTAAACCAGGAGAAAAAAAAAAATAACCTAATCCAAACTCTGCTTCCTGAGATTGTTTCCCTTAACAGTAAAAGCAATAGCAATGCAAAATCATTAAAAAGCTACATTGTGCTACAGAGTGATGCAACATTCATCTCAAAGTTTATCAGTAAATGGGAAGGGTTAGGGTAGCTTCAAATAACCTCCTTTTTTAATTTTTTTTTTGTCTCCCAGCCAGGGGCTGGAGAACATTTTAATAGCATTTTAAGATGCCTGCATGAATTAATGGGACCCTCCCTATGGTACAATGTGGGCTGCAGCACTGCCCAAAAATTTTTAACACTTGTTCTTCATCTAATGCAGAAATTATTGTGCTGTTTTAGGTCTGCATTACACTGGGGGTCAGCAAGGATAATAATAATAGCTTCTACTGGTTTAAAATACAGGATTCACCTCCTTATCTCCCTGCTTCTATAAGCTTGCCATATTATGAAGATACTCTGGGGAACATCTATACAATCTCGAAAGAATCTATCTCCATTGACTTTTTTTTTATCTAATAATAAAATCATTTAATCTGTAATTCACAGTTATTTCAGAGATTCTATTCTCTGCCCATAAAACAAACTGAAACAGAAAAGTTTTGGTTTGCTTTTGTTTCAAAAGACCTCCCTAGCACTTCACATTATGATTTAATTTCTCAAAAGCAGCTCATTCTTTTCCTCTTGACCTGAGGATTTCTACCTGCTGTTGGGCTTGGACCCAGGTATTTTCTACCCTGCTAACTTATGTTAATTTCCTTTCCTTTCCTGTCTGTCATATGATACTTACCACTTCAGCTGTACTTTACCTGCCATTTAAACCACAGTTATTTTTTTGATTTCTCTTTTATCAAGTACATGTTAATTTCCTTCTCTTGCCCTCTGTGTCACTGCCTCCCCTTTTCTCTAGCAGAATTCTCAGGGCCAAAAGTTATGCCTTTGCTCCCAAGCATTAGGATATTTTACAGGCACCCCTCCTTCTTCCTATTCATCTTTATCTTTCACTGAACAACAGCACTGCAAACAGAGTGTGAGACAACACAGCTGAATGATTGATGCTCTTCAAGTCCTGAGTTTCTTTTCCTTGTTTATTCACACAGTCACCCTCCTGAGTTAAGGGTTTCGGTTGGTACCTGCCATGGTGACTAGGAAAACAAGGGTAAGCTGCCAAATCCAGCAACTGTTTTCTTGTTCTCATATTGCATTTCCTTATCGGTTGTGACAATGTGCCACAATTAATGATAGCAGAAATACCTATGTTTGATACCATATGCATCATACTTAGTGGTGATGGATTAGCAATCAAGAAAATTAATTCTGCCTTTACAAAGTAACATCTGAACTTTGAAGTTAGGCAAAAGCTTTATAGAGTAGTGCAGATAAAAATTCTCCTGGAAATGGCATAACTGTGTTTCCCATTGCACCTACATAATTGATTCTGGACTGAGCCCAAAGAAAATGGTATCTTCCCCAAGAAAATGCAAGGATCACTCACTAAAGGTAACCCTGTGAGTCTCAGGTAACACTGTATGTATATTAGAGCTCATAAGAAGAAGGCTGACAACATAATCTAATGCCTTGAACACATCCAGATCTGGATGACCTTGGTTACGATTATTCTGGACTTTAAACTATAAAGTAGATTAAAAATCTTCATTAGTTCATTAATTACCTTTTTGATTGAAAAATGTTAATAAATTTGAAAACTTTCCTTATTATAGAGACAACTCTGCTTGCACCTTGATTGTTAGAATAACAAAAACCCAGGATGGGAAATGTTATTTTGTCAATCAGGGCATTTTCCTTACTTCACAGTCTATAATATCTTATATTTTTTATAATTATTGTTTCTTACATCTTATTTCCACCTATACAGAACAAAGAAAGCTGGAATTTAAGACACTTTTGAACACTGATTTATCTAGGTTTCATCAAACACAGATCATTTACCTCACTGGAAAATATCATAACAGCTGTCATTGTGGCCTAAAATTATGTACAATATTTCTGTTTCCAGATACCACTGTGATCTTATCTATTTGAATTTAAATAATCAAGGTTATGACTCTTTTAAGATCTTAAATCATTTTACAACACGTATTAGGTATTTCTAACAGGCTGAAACTCCTTGGGAGATTATTGTCCAATCATGACATTTGTATTGATTCCTAAAAAATATCTTGTTGCTCATTGTTACTCTTTAGTTTCTTGCTGCCTACCTTGTGATAGAAAGGCTGGAATTATTTTTTATCTTATTTCAGACAGGTACATACTGGATATCAGCACTGAAGGCAGTCATTCCTCATTGTCTTTGTTTTTAACATTAAACTAGCAATTTAGAGAGGGAATAGCATATAGAGTTGACAACATTTATGCATGTGCTTGAGGATGCACCTTCCCTGTCCATGGCAGAGTGGTGAGGGGTTGAGATAGATGAGGTCTAAGGTTTTTTCTCCATCTCAAACCATTCTGCAATTCTCTGTTTTTATCCTGCATTGCAATGATTGTAATCACTTGATTTCTTCTGGTTATAAATGTTGGGGGCTACTTCCTCTAGTTACACCTATAACATGAACTTCAATTGTTGTACCGTTTTTTAGCTGTCTCTGAAGTGAAAGAAATATCTGTTTATCAGGGAGAGATGGGTAGAAACACATGAACACAAATGCAGCAAATAAACTGAATGTGCTATATCCAGTATTTTCTTGAACTAAACATGATTTTCCAAATAAACTGAACTCTGTGCTTGTGTTGGACGTTCTAGGAAGCAGCAGAAAGTGTTTATATTGTAATAGAGAACTGGTGAGGCTGAGAGGTTTTCCACTGATTAAAATAAATGCCTGAAAATAGAAGACTGAACGAGTGGATGTGATGCTTTGGCAAATGAGAGGGCTCCTCTTCTGTTTCAGATGAGAGTTGGGAAGTAGTACTGCATGAAGATATAATGTACAATAGCAAACTGTAACAGGAGAATTGAGTGCTTGAACTTTTCATATGGTATGACTTCATGTATGTATATTTATTTGTTTAATTAAATAGTCATAAAAATATATTTTATTATTTCCACTTCTTGACATTTATTTAGTCAGAGATCACTTTTAGATGGACAGACAATGGTGATTACAAGTTTCTAAAAGAGTTTCCATTTATGGTGATAAATGCTAGTAGTTTTTACCTACTGGAGGGCTGTTCATAGCAGTTTATTTTCATAACTGTAGTCCCTAAGTCTCACTCTTAGAAACAGCAGGGCTGATAAACCATGAAAGAGCAATTTATGGAAGACCCTGTAACCTGGATTGCTGGAAAGAAAGAGAAGTAAAGAATTTTAAGAAATGACCACTATTGATTGACTCATACACTGGATGGCATTTTGCCTTCATCTTCAGGATAATTGGACAGGGGGATTAAAAATCCATAGCAATAGAAGGCTTTCCTTACTAGACAGTTAATGCACCATAAATCAGCTAGTAGGAATAGCTTCAATGTTGCAGCCTATGTTTTCATTCAGCTCATTTGCACTTCAAAGCTGAAGTCGATAATTCAACTCCAAGTAGGTGTAATTGGGGGATATTTACCTTTTGTAGAATATGAATACAAGCTGAGAAAATCTCTAAATTCATTTGCACAGGACATTACCAGTCAGATCCTGGTACTCAGACACGCGGCCCAGTCTCCAGCTGAAGTCAAGAGGTGAGCTTGGAGCTGCTCATAAATCCCTCAAGGCTTGTGTGCTGTGGCTAAATAATGTTTTCTCACTATTGGTGATCAATTGCTTTTTGCTGAAGTGGTAAGAATGGCCTTTGTTTTTTTTTAAATACTAAATAAGCAGCCCTTTGTCTTATGTTTGTCAGGGTGGATGGAGGAAGGTCCCCTGAACCCCTTTTGTTCCAGCGTCCCACAGAAGGTAGGACAGAGGACAAATCTAGAAAGGCATAGCTGAGCTCCTCAAATCATAGATTGGTAAAATTCTGCCAGGTTTTTAGAGTAAATAAGAAACAGAAAAATAATCTAATTTTTTATTTTAATATTTTTCTTTTTATTTTATTTTTATTTTTGCCCACCATTTTTGGTGTCATTTCTGCCAAACAAAATTCCCGTCATAACAGTGATGAAAAAAATTACTTAATGTGCCTATCCTTATGCTCTCTCCACACATACACACTCATGTACACACAGATTACCTAGTCTTGTGCAGTGCCTGGACAATATTATACTGCCACACATTGTTTGTGAGCTCTTTCCTACCTGTATTATGTCCCAGAGCACAGAGAATTATGCATCCTTTTCAGTGCAACTTGCAGCTTTGAATGAAGTGAATGCACAGGCATTTTTATCCTTCCAATCTGGCTCCATTTTCTACTGTGATAAAAAATGGAATTGAGGTTAGGCAGAAATGGTCTGAAGTATCAGCACCAACAGAAGATGAGGTAGGTTTTTTTTTCCTCTGTGATGATTCTTTTGAGTATTGGAATGTTTCTCAGGTTTAGGGGATGAGAAAGAAGACAAGACTAGGACTTTATTCCATATTTTATAAATGGGAAATGAAGTTCTTCAGCTCAAGCACCATAACTTTCCCTCAGACCTCAAATCTGCACCAGTACAATACACAGTTCTCTTCAGCCATTATGACTAGCACCCAAATATTAGTTTTAAACAATCTGCTCTATTTTATGGCTTTTAAATTCTTGTGGTTTTTTGTTTTTGTTTTGGTTTGGTTTGGTTTGTTTGTTTGTTTGTTTGTTTGCTTTTCAAGGACAGCTATAGTTCCCGGTGTATTGAAATCAAAGTTCATGGCAACAAACTTTTTCTTATCATATAAGGGATCCTTTTTGGATAATCTTCTGACTCCCCAGGAGTAAATGGAAAATCCCAATACTGAACTTTAACTACTACAATAAGAAAAATCCAGTTTATAATGGATACCACTTATGTCTGGATTTATTCCTTAAGAAACAAAAAATGAAAATAAAGGAGCCAAATTTTGTGCTAATATGACATCAGTGAGTTAATATGGCATTACTGGCCATCCTTGACTGGTGGATACTTTGGAAGGTGTTAACTATGGATCAAGGAATCTTACCTGGACACATAGGAAAAGGAATTAAACATCTGGGGAAAATACCAAAGTATTAGCAGAAACCAAATGCTATTCTTGATCCACTGAAGAAACCAATGCCCGTTGAGAAGTCAGACTCAAAGTCATTGAGTGTGACAGGATAAAGGTGTCATGCTTAGATATCTCTGTGGAATCTCATCTTGAAAAGACACCCTCGGAAGTCTTAACAGGCTGATTGGATAAGTAACTATTAATTAAAGACAACAGAAAAAGACAACAAACAAATAAATATGAACTGCAATCATCCATATGTCATAAAATTGCTGTATTACTTGAAAAATATCCAGCATCTACCAGAGATTGCTATATCCCTCAACTCTTAGAAGTAATGTTGCAGCATGTGCTTTGGCTTTTTGTTTTTTCCTTACACATATGCCTACATCATTCCAGGCACAAAGCAACAGACCTGATTTAAAGTGGATTTAGGTCATGTGGCTAAGTATGCAGTTTTGCTCAAGTAGAGTCCTAACAGCTTGCTACAGAAAGGGTAAATAAGTAGAAAATGAATAATCTCCTTCCTAGCCGCATTTGTAAAATATTTTCTTAAAATCAACTAAAGCCACTTAACTTTTATGGATCCCTTAATTTGTTTGCTTGATTCTCCTATTCCTTGTTTGTTTGTTTGTTTGTTTTTGGCTTTTTGTTTTTGGATTTTTTTGGTGTAGGCTACACCTCACATGGCACTTCACAACTTCCTTTTTTAAGAAGTGCTTCCATGTGTATAATAGATGGCATGGCATTTTTTGGGATACTGCTTTAAATCATGTTCTGCGTCTCCCCAAAAACCTCAAATTAGGGGTTTTCAAATGCAAATTTCTCAGCTTCCCTGCTGGACTATTTCAAGCCTAATAGGCCTAGGTAATTAGAATCTTCTCCCCAGTATCCCACTACAGTTTTTCATTCCTGTGTTATGGTAATTTACTGGCTGTCCAACCATCATTCCAATCATAGCTCCTCATTTTGGTGTTTTCAAACTTTAGATATTGAAAATTTCTGTTCAGACTTTGTAGTGGCAATCTTAGACTCAATACATGCTGATAAGGTTGAGGTTTCTGTATAAAGTTCCACTGAAATCACCTGTGATTATCTAAGAGAAGTGTAGACAACTATTTGTGAGCCTCAGTACTCATTGAGAAAGATGCAAATATCTCTTGAAAACATTTACTTCCACTGACATTGCCAAAACTGTTTTAATACACACAGATCCTTATAAGGAATATCTTCTAACTTATCTGTCTTCTATTGCTAAAAATGCATAAGTTTTAATAAATTTTACATACAGTTGTATTAAGTTGGTCTGAACTATCTAGCAGGTCTTTTTGTTGTTGTTGTTTTAATCCAAAATCTTTTAAATTGTCATTTCATCTACAAAGTCACCCTGAGAAGGAAAAAATTGTTTGAGGTATGGTACTGGGAAGCAACTCTTACTTTCAGAGTCTTTACTGCAGAAATGCAACATTTTACGCTTTTTTCTCTTTCCTTTGAATAGCATAGATTTGAAAGTTATGTTTTAAAACCCAGGAATTTGTTTGTAGAAAGTCTTTTTGTTCCTAAGCATCTGCTGGAACACACCCACCTTTTAAAACCTTTTTTCAATCTTCTAGAAGAAAACAACAGCAATTGTCTAAACCCAAAAAAAAAACAACAAATAACTTATCCCCTCTAAATCAAAATGAAACATCTCTTGAATGCCTCTTTAATAATCAGTAGAAACATTATGCCAGAAATCAGTGATGGATATCTTCAAATAATAAACAATATAAAAAGAGGTAACTGGCTCAGATACTAGCCATGAAGTCAGAAAACCTGGCTTCTTGGCTAAACTCTGCTACTGCTCTACTCTGACACCATGATTATTTCATCCCCCAAATTTTATTCAGTTTGATTATAAGTTCATTGGCTCAACAACACTTCTTCCATATGTGGAGTCCAGCAAGTCTCTGAACTTGGCTAAGGCCACTAGATATTGTTATAATAATCCATTACTCTTTCCAGGTCAGGTCTCTTGACCTCATGGACCTTCCCAGCCATCAGCTCAATGAGTAATGATTGCCCTGTATCAATCACCACCAGTTTGCAAGGGTTTTTTGGTTTTTTTTTTAAGGAATAAAAGAAGCTAAATTCATAGCGAATGCTGTCTGCATAAAACGATGTGACCAGCACTACCCTGATCATTTTTATTGCCCGTCTCTCCAATGTACTGATGGAATCATTATATGTGCAAAACTGTTGCTGGCATTTCCCTTTGCTATCTCTGACAAGCTCTTTTGTGTCAATGCCACTGCTTTTCAGGGATGCACAACCAGTGTTCCCTTTTGTAGCAGGGATGTTTCTAACGCACTCTTTGATGTATCCAGCGATAGTGTCACGCGTACTGACACATCGTACCAGGCAGCAGTGGAAGCTATGTCTGTCTGGAAGTTTTGTCCAAAGCTTTTTGACATTCTCCCTCTCTGTGCTGTTTTCAGAGCTCCTGCTTCATTTTTTTTTTTTTTTTTTTTTTCCCCCAATGCAAGGGCTGCATTTAGTAAGGATTTATTTAGATATTTATTTTTGTGTTTATTAATTTATTTACTAGATTGATACAGTGTTTTTATATAATTGACAGATGAGAAAGGTGCTCCTGTGGCTCACTCCTAGCCCAGCTTCCTCCCAGAAATCTGTCCCTGTCCAAGTAACTGACTCAGAAAGTGAGGAAGGATAGATGTTTAGAGATTACTTTTAAAGATGTTAACATGCTAAAGATTTTTTAAAGATGTACAGTCAGTTCCTCTTGTAAACAATGCACTAAGTTTACAGCTTCTCCATAAATCAAGGGTATGTCTTTCCCAGGATCCATTTGAGGACCTGAAAAATTCTCCAGGTAATATAAATTGCTTAAAAGCCTCAATTAGGTAGCAGAAAAGGTGAAATCAAGCAATTTAAAAAAAAAAATAAAAAAAAAAATTCATTTTCCAAGGGTTCAGATTGAATACACATATAAAATTATGACATATGTGTGATGAATAAGTGGCTACATGGCAGTTATCTCTTTGTCATATCAACATTGCACTGGGAGCTTCCGTAGATCAAGGACCTCATTTCATTATTATTTTTATTTTATCAATCAATGATATTTTTTTTGGATTTTATTTTTCTGCACTAGAAGAGAAGGAAAAGGGACAGTGAAGTGATTAAGTAAAACTGTAGTTCAATTATCTGACTTATCCCCACTGTTTTCTTATTTAGCTGCAGAGCAGATAATTATCTATATTCTTGTTTCCAAAACTTACTACCAGCACATTCTTATGAGTTTGAACCAGATGAAAAATGATATATTCTCAGGCAAACATTTCAAAAAGAAGACTCATTGTGTGTCTCCTGGGTCTCATGTCACAGCAGTGAGAACAGTGTCACAGGTCTGCACTGCTTGGTCCATGTTCCCGTGTGTTGACACAACCAGTCAAGCTGCCACTAAGATCTGGCTTCTGAAGAGCCATGGATCACTGGGAAAACCTGTGGTTCTGTCCAAACAATGGGAGAACACTGTGGCATGTCCAATCCCCAGCTGCAGAATAATTTCATGCCTTTTCCCTGATAATCTGTCAGGTCTCACATTCTGGGAGATAAGAAAACATAGATTTTTTGCTCCAAGTGGCAATAACAGTGTTTTTGTGCACCTTAAATAGTTCAAGAGAATTGACGGCTGCAGGTAGCAACAAGCAGCCTGAGTTTGGTGATCCCCAGCAAGGCTAAAGGATATTCTGGATAGAATGGTTTGTTAAACACATGAAGGCCATTTCATTCTAAAAGGCATAATTCGGCAGTGCACTGCGTTAAAAGAATCTCTAGGCACATTCACACAACAGGGATGGCACAGGGGATGCAAGTTCAGGCACCAGAGCTGACTACAACCAAAAACAATCTTTGCTGCTTCAGCTACTGAAAAGATGGATTTTATAATTCAGGCTCAGAGCTCTGCTAATGCAACTTCTTGAACACAACCAAATGGGTAGGAGCTGCACTGCATCAGGTTGAGTGAGGCTGCATACTTTTAAAACAAAATACCAGGGACATCATAGAAACATGGCTTAGAAGACTTTTTTTACCAGAAAGTCTAGCCATTTCTGAGAATCTTGCCCTACAGTTCTCCTGGAATGGTCCTCACTGCCAGTGTGACTCAGTGCTAAGCACCCCTCTGTCAGCCTGAGCCACAAAGTATGTGAGCTAGTTACAGTTCCTGATTGTGGTAATTGGTCCTTATTTCAAGCTATAAAGACTTGTGCTATTTTCTTTCAATAGACTATCCTGATTTAAATCTGGTATCACCCAAAATAGCAGGCAGAAACCAGCAGAACTAAGGGGCATATCAGAGCTGACTGAAGGTTACTTTAAAATGTGTGCAAATTCTGATCACTTCTCTGAACCACCCCAGGACTTACAGGGTCTCTCCTATTAACCATGCTCCAGGCATGGAATGGGACTAGGAGTAATTGTGCTCTGTATTTAGATACAATCCTGCTTGTGTAATTTCTGCCACTTTTCCCTCTTGTCCTTTTATCATTCACAGCATTTGCATGAAGACAGGATCTTCATTTCAAAGGAGTCCATCTGGTCTGCCTGCTCATTCTCTTCCTGAAGTTATAAACCTCTATTTGCAACAACATAATCCTCTCACCAAAGCAACCTGCAGCGAGGTCACAAGTGGAGGATTGTGACTTCAGGTGGGGAAATGAGCAGCAGGAGCAGATGAACTGTTAAGAGGCAGAGAACCCATTTTCATTGCAAATGTCCTTTGCAATAAAGAATGAGGCTAGGAAAAGGCAGCCAAGGGAGGACACTGGAGCAGAAAACTGTGCACACAGAAAGCATATTCAAATGCTTTAAACAGTTGCATACGGTGAACTAACTCTTGGAAGAGCAATATCTTAAGATGTAAAACAATTACCTACTTCCAATCATGCTGACAGTTAAAAATGAATAAAATAAAAAATTCCAACTCTTCCTTATAAGCTAGAACTCTCCTTTTCTTTTCTTTTCTTTTCTTTTCTTTTCTTTTCTTTTCTTTTCTTTTCTTTTCTTTTC